>NC_142491.1:17348111-17648111 GCF_965113065.1 Corylus avellana | reverse complement strand
AGTGGGTTGTCGAACGGACTGGTGTATTTACAGCCCTATCTATCCCTATACTAAATATGGAAAGGACAAAAATTTTCTCCAACTTATTTCAATAAGTGACATCACTGACATGTGTCATTCAACATCTCTGGGTTTCTCAAAAATTAATATTTAGGTTTCTAGGTTAGTAAAATGACAATAAATGACTCTTAAAAATATTAAAAAAATATGTGAGAGATGACACTTGTCACCTATTGAAGTAGCCAAGTAGGTTGAATGAAATTTACTCCAAACTGATTTAGAGAAAATTTCTGTCCATATAAAAATGTTATTTTGCATTTTCTCACCATTTTTTCACATGGTCCGCTAATGTGGCATGCTCAATTAATTTTTTTTTTTTTTTTTTTTTTTTTTTTTTTTTAAGATTAATCTAAAGATAAATTGAAAAGTTTGCACTTTTTCCAAAATTTATTCTTCTTTTTTATAAGGATACAGAAGTTACAAGATAGTATGAATAAATTAATTTTATTGTTGTTAATGTAAAAATAGAAGAGACATATGACGTTCAAACTCTTTTTCTATAAATAGAGTTTTGTATACAATCAAATAAGTTTAGTTATCCCATCACACCAATTTAGTTTCTACCAACAAAGCTAGAATTCATACGGCATTGTTTGGTGTAAGGCTCCATTTAGCGTGTGGCATTCCAAACTTGGACATCCATCTTCGTCAGTTATGCTTTAAAGTAGTATTCTTAAAAACTTTCAATTTTCAATTAGAGAAGAAAGAAAAAAAGTAAAAATTAACATAAAAAATAGGACAATACTAGGTACTCTCCTGATGTGTTTCTAGTATATGTTCTCTTAGTCCTAAATATGATCACTAGTGGCTGGGTCCTACCACACAACGCGCGAAGAAATGTCCCACATCGTTTGGGATGTCTGAGTGGTGAATATGGTAGCAAAAAAATTAGAGTTTAATTAGATGTCTTTTTGGCCTCATGATTGTCCCACATCTTTCTAAAAATGAGAGGCAATTAGCACTTCTAAATTAAGATTTTTTTTCCCCACCTTAGAATAGGAGTTAGTCATTGTACACCTCTACTTTAACATGCAATTTTTTTTTTTTTCCCAACATGCAAATTTAAGAATTCAAGATTGCCCTTCATATAGCTATTTGTCTTTATGAGTACAATCATTTCGCAAGGGCACCATTAAGGATGGTGATTCAATGGCTCAAGGAAATTCCCACATGGTTAGGGTATATCCTAGGGCTTGGGTTCGAATCTCCGCAATGGAGAATCCCCATATACTAATAATTAGTATTAGCTACCTTGGATTCTCATTGATGCCCTAGTGGGGCTGAATTAGGTTATGGCTCAGTCGGACTTGAGGGAGCGCATGCGGTTCCCACAGTCTAGTCCCCTCTTGTGCTGCTCTTAGCGGGTAGGTGCTACTATGGTTACGTTCAGGTAGGATAGCCACAATTGGTCTCCCTGGCCTACTTTTTTGCTTAAAAAAAAAAAAAAAAAAAAATCATTTTGCAAGGGCAAGATTAACCTTTGACAACTCATTAACCACAATCCAGGCAATCTGCAGCAAAAGTCTCTTGTTGGGCCAATTTTCGTGCCTTGCAAAGTGAGCCGCTTCTAACGTTGTGTTTGAAAGCATTCTCAATATATATTCGTTTATTAGATTTGTAAACTCATGTAGACCTCATACAAATTCATTGGTGGATTTATCCATTCACTATGAAAATGATTAAAAGATGATTCAAAAAAGAAAAAAAAGAAAAAAAAGGAATTGTATCATTTCTCTTCCAATATTTCTCCAATTCTCTCTTCCATTATGTCCCCAAGAGGTAGCTCAATCGGCTTGGACTACGCCTAATAAAGCGGAGGTCACTAGGTCGAATCCTCTTCCCCCTCTTGTGTGGATATGTCAAAAAAAAAAAAAAAAAAAACAGCAAACAAGACCCCATTTGTAACCTTTTCCACGTTTCCCTTGTATATTTCCTCACCAAAAAAAAAAAAAATAATAATAATAACTTCACAAAGGACTCCTAAACTATTGCGTGTTTTGAGAAGGCCCTCAAAATTTCAAAAACTCTCAATTTCACGCCCTCAAACTTTTCAATTTGATGCAATTTACCCTCCTCCGACAATTTTTTTTCGTTAAACCCTAACATAAATCCCAAAAAAAGGACCAAATTATGCTTCGATTTTCCTTTTTAAAATTTTTTTTTTTTATTATTATTATTTTTAAATGAAACAAAATGAAAACAAAAGGGTCACAAGGTGACCTAGCGTGGTTTACTTTTTTTTTTTTTTTTTAATAACTTTATTTTTTAAATTTGAAATTAAGGGTAAATTTAGATTATTTTTTTTTGTTAAATCAGGGTATAAATGTCATTATATCACTTTTAACCTTTAAAAGATTAACAGAGGGGATACATTGCATCAAATTAAAAGTTCATTTGGGTGAAATTGAGATTTTTTTAAATTTAAGCGATCTTCTCAAAACGTATGATGGTTTAGGGGTTCTAAGTGAAGTTTCCTCAAAAAATAATATCTAGCATGTAGCACATCAATATGCATAAAGAGTAGATAAAAACTATCGTTCTAGTTCTACAATAGTTCTTTTTTTTTTTTTTTTTTTTTTTTTTTTTTAATATTAATAATTTAATCTCAGTAGAAAGGGTATAAGGCTACAATCATTGTGCAAGAAGTATACAAGAGTTTTCAAGGGGTAGCTCAATTGGCTATAAACAACATTTCATGAAGCGGAGGTCACTTGTTCGAATCTCCCCCTTCCCTTGTGTGGACATGTCAAAAAAAAAAAAAAAAAAAAAAGAATACAAGAAAAATCTCTATGAGAAAAAAAAAAAAAAAAATTTCTTTTTTTCCTTTACATACAAAAAGCTATCGGGCTTCCATTATTGAAACAGTTATATTGTTTCTTGAACAATTTTCTACATTGGCAACCGTTGTATTTCGGTCTATGCAAAAAGCTGGAGGCTTTGGTATAGGTAGAGGCGCATATTCATTGCTAATAAATGAGACTACATCAACCATGGTAGGTCGATCAATGGCGCTTTCTTGTACACAAAGAAGCCCGATGTTAATGAATCTTGATAGAATAGAAGTAGAGGAAGGATTTCCTGCTGTTGGATCTGTCAACTCCAAACTTCGACCATTTCTCCACAACTCCCAAACCTGTTTTCGTTAGCAAATATTAGTTTATATAAGAGGCATTTCAATTTGTAAGACTAAGGTAAAACATAAAGAAATTGAAAGGGTATAAAATGCTACTCACATAACTAAGAAGATTGAGTGAATCACTGTTAGAGAAGTCAGTATTCTTTCTGCCACTCACAATCTCTAATAGCAATACTCCAAAGCTAAACACATCAGACTTTATTGAGTAGAGACCCTTGATAGCATATTCAGGAGACATATACCCACTGGATTTCAAAATTCAGTACATCACACTTTTAGTAGCTTACTAAAAGAATTTAATTTGCAATTGCAAATATCATATGTAAAACAGGTTGCATACTTACTAAGTTCCAACAATTCGTTTTGTGTTTGCTTGTGTTTCATTGCCTCCAACTATTCTAGCCATGCCAAAATCTGATATTTTTGGTTTCATTTCACCATCCAAGAGAATATTACTCGGTTTTAGATCTCTATGTATGATTCGTAATCTTGAATATTGATGAAGATAAAGAAGCCCTTGAGCGACCCCTTCAATAATATGTATGCGTTTCTCCCAGCCTAACATCTTTTTCTTGGTTGGATCTATTTAAATGGTACAAACAAGGAAATTAGTACTTAGGAACCTAGAAACATATGAGAGGCAAAAATATACACATATAGATACATACATACATATGCATTCACTCACCAAAAAGGTAGAAGTCCAAACTTTTATTGGGCATGTACTCATATATTAATATCTTTTCATCTTGCTCGATACAACATCCTAAGAGTCTAACAAGATTTCTATGCTGAAGTTTTGCAATTAGTATTGTCTCATTTCTGAACTCCTCAATTCCCTGTCCAGATCTTTTCGAAAGCATTTTCACTGCAATTTCTTGTCCTCGGAGTAATTTTCCCTAAGAAGGAGATCCATAAACTCTTTAAACTTTCATGAAGGTTTACCATTAATGTAGTTTTTATTAATACTGTTCAATGTACATTCATCAAGAAAATGTAACGTACCATGTAGACAGGTCCAAAACCTCCTTCTCCAAGTTTGTTCACAGCTGAGAAATTATTTGTTGCAGCTAATACACTCTCATAACTGAATAATGGTAACTCAGCATCCTTCTTCTCTTGTTTCTTTGTATTATTTTCGATGTTCATTCCATCATTGATTGCATGGAGTTCAGTATCAAAATCAAATAATAGTAGATTATTACTTGAACTGCTCTCTCCTGTTTGATATAAAATGATAAGAATTGGTCACTATACATGGAAATGTAATGTTTGGTCAAAGAAAATCAATTAAGCAATGGCAGTATCAAAAGGTAAGTAAGTCTATTTAGTCATTTCTGCAAATAAGTACTAATAATTTAGTAATTCATTCCCATTTTAGTGAAATGACCAAATTACTGCAAAGCTCCTTCCCAAAGACATGGTGAAGTTTGTTGGGATCCATCACCAACTAATGACAGTAATTAGAATAAGGACTTTCCTAAGAACAAGGACTTGTGACAATTTTCTTGTCTTAGGTTAAGGTAGGCTTCCTTGTAAATTTTTTTAAAGTGATTTCCATATACAGTTAGAACATCTACACTTACCGATGAATTTGAGCTTTCCCTTGCATGAAAAGCAAATTAAGAGGCACAAAATAAGCCATGTTGCAGGGACCAGCACAGCTATCCATACTTTCCATTTTTTGCCTGATTCTGATGACAATAATCACTATTAGCTCAACCATAATAGAGAATTAAGTATTAGTTCAAAACGAAAGATAACATATATAATTAAGTATTAGCTCAACCATACTTCCTATTTCACTTATCATACCTTTGGTACTTGGATCTGGATACTCATCAGCAGCAAGTCTGAGATAGATATCTTGTCCAATCTTGCCACCATATGGAAGTTGCAGTAAGTTCATAAGAGCTCCTTCCCATATCATGCACCCACTCCTATTATAAGCATAAGCTGTGCAAGAACAATTTTCCATGCAAGCCAATTCACATCTGCTGGCATTCAAGGCCAAATATGCTTTCGAATAAACAGGCAATCGCATGTTTGATATTTTCATGAACCAATCTTTTTTGTCATTAGCATACGTATTATTCTCACATTGCAAAGGAGAATTCCTCACACAACCGCCTGACCAATCATTTAGTCTCTTGTCTTCAATCGAAAATGGTTTGAAACCTTTTAGACACTCACAAGGGTTTGAGAAATTCTCAGGGTATTGTACCACGCCAAATGCACCACACAAAGCGTAGACATCTGATAGGTTCGTCGGTGCAGACATAAATATACTCCAAAGCGAAACGCCAGTCAACCACACGAGTACCCTAACCTGTCCTGTTTGGTCAAGTCGATATCTAGCAAGGGTAGAAGGATTACGAAGAGAGTAAGTAAAATATCTCTCCCTTTCATTTTTACTTGAGACAAAAGTGTAGTTTAAGATGATGCTCATTTCAGAAAGTGAGTTGAGAGATGTTGCATTCCAAAGTCCAGAACTCCAATAGATTTGGGATCTGTTCCACTTTAAGAAATATTGATTGCTTCCATTTGGGTCTAACCCCAACGAGAACACACCAGGTGATGGATCTTCTGAATTTTTCCATGAAATGACTTGCTGTGGTTTCCCAGTAACCTTATCAATCCCAAGCTTTGCACCTGGCAGCCATGTATCGGTTGGATGGTCGAAACTCTCCCAAAATATAGTAGACGTGTTCGATCTATCTCTCAAAACAAAATTTCCATCATCACCAAGGACTGCTTCAGTAATATTTGACCGGGGAAATGTCAAATTTGTCGACCAAACTGGGATCTCGGAGGAACCTTCAAACAGGAGTAGATTGCCATTTTCTGAGAGATAAAGTCTTGAAGAAGATGGGTGAGACAAAGGGTTTTCTCTATTTGCTACCCAAACAATTTCCTCATGAAACCTTTTATACCATATGCCCAGGTAGATTTTTGATGAAGTGCCTGGTTTGAAGAAACCGAGCTCAAATTTGCTACCTTGAGATAAGATGGTGTCGCTCTCTAAAAGAGAGTGACCTGGTGAAAGGGTATCACCAGCTATGGAGAAGCATGGTGTGTAATAAGACAGGATTAGAAGCAGAACAAATAAGAGCCATGGCTGGTGATTAGTCGTCATGCTACCCATCCCTCTCTAACTTGCAGTTAGAAATTACAGAAAATGCAATACAGAAAGAAGGAAAAGGAGCAAACAGACAAGAAGAAAGAAAATAATATAAAGAAGAGCTCCAGGGAGTGTATCTATAAGATTTGTGAGCCGCAGCCCATTTTGAAGCTTTCTGATTGGCTTGCCTTTGGACATTTGAAGCATCCTAAGAAGGAAAGGAAAAGCAAGAAAACGGACTTTCCTTGTGACAAAGTTCACTTCCGTGTACCCATTTTGAACATCATGACTTCAGCACAGTGCTGGAGACTAACCACAAATTTCTCCAATGACTATGAACGTGCATACAGATAAGACAGGAAGTTTGATTATACAACATTTATTTTCTCTTTGAAATACTTATATTATATTGTTGAACAATTTTCTCCACCGTCAATTGTTGAATTTTGGGAAAGAGCGATAAATCGCACAAGGCCGTAGATATGGTCTCAAACGAGAAGGAAAAACCCGAAGATAAAAGCATCAAGAAGGAAAAAAGATGAGGGAAGAAGGTTGTGCTCCTATTACACCAACCAAATTTAAGGGTTTTTTTTCAGGGGGAGAGAGTGGCGCAGAGAGAAAGCTTCTGGGATAAGTTCAAGGCAAATCGTTAAGGTGTAAAACGCCGGTTGCTTTAGGGAGCTAAGGGAGTTGAGTCTTTGCTAGCCCAGCTGTATTTCATTTTTCCTTTGGATTGGCTTTTGTTTTTTGTTTTTAAAGTACATCAACTAAGAAACTACAACAAAGAACAACAAATTGCTGAGCAACCCAACAAAAAACTCCAAAACAACCACATGTATAGTAAACAAAAATTGAAAGAAAATGAGTCAAATGAATTACATGGCTCTATAAATTTTTGGTACGAACACCAAAAAACTTAATCACTAATTAAGGTGGTTAGATGAAGCGCACTAGGAATTACACATCCAAGAGGCACAAGAAGGGCCACACACGTCAAGAGATCCATCAACCCATTGTGAAGCCCACCAAAGAAATAACTACTGCAGCAGCGCACCCAAAAGAGAACCAAAGCAAAGAAGACATTAGTGAATTTCGAGTCAAAGCTAACGAAAAGAAACACCAACATGGAGTCCAGAAAACACTCAAAAAAAAAAAAAAAAGAAACTAAAAACTGAAAACTGAAAAACTGAAAAAAATAAATAAATAAATAAATAGTAGCTCAATATAAATGCTCTATCTAAACACGGCGCGGATCAAAGAATCAAAGTTGAACACTGTACTTTATGTTCAACTTTGATCCGCGCCGTGTAGAGGATTTTCCATGGATATATATGGAAAGAATTTTGAGGAGGAAGGCTTGAGATTATATATGCAGTCGCAAGAAGTCAAAGTGACGCAAAAATTTTGAGGAGCTAGGCTTGAAATATAAGCAGTCAAACGAAGTCAAAGTGACGTAAAAATTTTGAGGAGGAAGGGACAAAATGGAAAGTGGAAAAACTGTTTTTGGTTACTTGATCCAAAAACAGAGCAATTGTATTTCTATTTGTAGTTTGTTTAAAGAAATCAAATAAAGTAAAACCACTAATGGCATGGATCGACAAAGGAAAGAAAAGATCGTACTCCTAACATGTACAGCTAATATGAAAGTCTGTATGAAAAGAATATTACTCTTAGTTTATACAAGGGATTTAAATAAATCCCACTAAGGCAAACGTAGCACAAGACTAAGAATTGTTGGCTGAAGCTGTTCATTGTATTTGGACAATAAAGCATCACTTCACAGTTTGGCAGGACAATCAGTAGCATCTCTATATTCTTTATTTACGGGTCCTCAATATCTTCACTTTGCTGAATCATCCAAGGAATATTCTTGGACTGCAGAGACTTCAGTAACAGGGTCATGGGCATTACTCTTGACTCAGGTCAACTGGAGAAATACCTAAAAGGAAAGAAAATGGGAAGGTTCTAGAACAAGTAAAAAATGGGTAGAGCCGTCAACGGTTCCACACGGATAAAATTTTTTGAAATTCCAATTTTTTTAAAAAATTGGGTTAAATACTTTTTTGTCCCCAGTTGTTTAACAATTTTATTTTTTGCCGTCTCAGTTTTATTTTGTATTACAAATAGTACGTCAATAATGACTAAAAATTGAGATAATAACTCTGTCTCCAAAATTTAACGATAAACCACGTCAGCACCATTAAAAAATGGGTATGCGTCCATACACCATTAAAAAATCAGCATTTTTTTTTTTTTTTGTTGAGTCTTATTCTTCAAGTCATTTGGATATTTTGTGAACATAGCCTGCTGAAACTTGATATAAGAGTCGTGTCTAATTCGGGCTCTGGCGCGTGGAAGTATTGACTTAGGATAGATTTATTGATTCTGTCTACGTGTGATTGTGGTGGGCTTAGGGTCAGAAGAATTTGTGGATCTTGGGTTTAGAATTTTAGAGAAAAAAATATATACACATGTATATACATAAACGTGTACTCACCAAAAAGGTAGAAGTCCAAACTTTTATTGGGCACGTACTCATATATTAATATCTTTTCATCTCGCTCGATACAACAACCTAATAATCTAACAAGATTTCTATGCTGGAGTTTTGTAATTAGTATTGTCTCATTTCTGAACTCTTCAATACTCTATCCAAATCTTTTTGAAAGCATCTTCACTGCAATTTTTTGACCCTTGAGTAATTTTGCCTATTAAAAAGAACCAAAAATTCTTTAAACTTTCATGAAGGTTTACCATTAATGTTGGTTTTCTTAATAGTGTTAAAAGTAGTGGCGGAGCCACAACAGTCTTTGGAGGTGCCACGGCTCCCCCAAAGATTTTAATTTTTTTTTTCCTTTTTTCCTACCGATGGGACTCGATCGTGGCACCCCCAACAAAAAAAAAAAAAAAAAAAAATTCTTTTTTCTAATACTGGTACTTAAATACAATGAGGAATTGAACTTAATTAGAATTGTGTCAAATCCTCCGATTAGAAACCGAGCTCAAAAGTGCCACCTTTAGATACTTTGCTCTCTCTCTTTGAATGAGAAAGAGAGTGACCTGGTGAAAGGGTATCAATAGCTATAGAGAAGCATGTGCTGTAATAAGACATGATTAGAAGCAGAGCAAATAAGAGCCATGGCTGGTGATTAGTCGTCATGCTGCCCATCCCTCTCTAACTTGCAGTACTGTAGTTAGTAATTACAGAAAAATGCTAGAAGAAAACTTGGACTTTTGTTTATGGAGCAATACAGTAAGAAGGAAAAGGAGCAACAAACAAGAAGAAAGAAATTAAAGAATACAAAGAAGAGCTCCAGGGAGTGTAACAAATTTGTGAGCCGCAGCCAATTTTGCTGCCAGATTAGCTTTCTAATTGGCTTGCCTTTGGACTTTCTGATTGGCTTGCCTTTGCCTTTGGACTTTCAGATTAGCTTTCTGATTGGCTAAGCACAAATTTCTCCAACGGCTATGAACGTGCATACAGATAAGAAAGAAAGATCGATTATATATACAACATTTATTTTCTCTTTGAAATAGTTACACTATTTTGTTGAACAATTTCCTCCACCGTCAATTGTTGAATTTGTGTCCTTTATATTCTAGTCTTTGGTAAACCCCGACAGTGAAGGTGGGAAAAAGAGAGATTAATCGCACAAGGCGATAGATTTCCTTCCCCTGCTGAGGGAGGGGAAGGAAATCAATAACCGATAATCTTTTAAAGACACCTAGAGTTGTTGGCAACATTTATATCTATAGCCCTTCAAAAAAACAAAAAAACACAAAACATTTTTATCTATAGTATCATTGGCAACAAAACTAAAATGAGTGAACTAAGACAACATTTAGTGACAATTATGTAGCATATCAACATGCATACAAATTAGGATGAAAGGATTGCTTCTCCAACATTTCATTTCTTTCACATAGGAATCAATCATCGGGCTTCCATTGCTGAAATAGTTACACTATTTTTAGAGCAATTTCCTGCACTGTCAACTATTGAATTTGTGTCCATTATATTTCTTCCTGTGAAAATCGCTGGTCCCTTAGGTGTAGGTAGAGGTGCATGTTCATTGTTAATCATTAAGATTACATCAGACATGGTAGGTCGATCAGTTGGGCTTTCTTGGACACAAAGAAGGCCAATGTTAATGAACCTCAACAGAATAGAAGTGAAAGAAGCATATCCTATTGTTGGTTCCATCAAGTCCAAACTTCGATCATCTCTCCACAACTCCCAAGCCTAGTTTCATTTCAAATAAGAAAAAATTTAAGTAAAAATTAATAGCATTTTAATTGAAAAGATTATTGTAAAACATGCGGAATTTGGGAGAGTATAGAGGATGCATACATATCTAAAAAGATTGAGTGACTCGTTGTTATAGAAGCTAGTGTTCTTCCTGCCGCTCACAATCTCTAACACCAATACTCCAAAGCTAAACACATCAGACTTTATTGAGTACAAACCATCCATTGCATATTCGGGAGACATATAGCCACTACATTCCAAAATTTAATAAATGAACCTATCAATAGCTTGCTCAATGAATTTCGCTCGGAATTGAAAATATCAAATGTAAAACAAGTTGCATACTTACTAAGTTCCAACAACTCGGTTTGTGTTTGCCTGTGTTTCATTGCCTCCAACTATTCGAGCCAAGCCAAAATCTGATATTTTTGGATTCATTTCACCATCCAGGAGAATGTTACTTGGTTTTAGATCTCTATGTATGATTCGTAACCTTGAATATTGATGAAGATAAAGAAGCCCTTGAGCGATCCCTTCAATAATGTGTATGCGTGCCTCCCAACCTAACATTTCTTTCTTGGTTGGATCTATTTAAATAGTACAACCAAGGAAATTAGTGCTTAAGAACCTAGAAACACATGAGAAAAAATACACACACACACACACAAATATATATACATAAACGTTCACTCACTAAAAAGGTAGTAGTCCAAACTTTTATTGGGCATGTACTCATATATTAATATCATTTCATCTCGCTCGATACAACAACCCAAGAGTCTGACAAGATTTTTATGCTGGAGTTTTGCAATTAGTATTGTCTCATTTCTGAACTCCTCAATTCCCTGTCCAGATCTTTTTGAAAGCATCTTCACTGCAATTTCTTGTCCTCTAAGTAATTTTCCCTAAGAAGGAGAACCATAAACTCTTTAAACTGAAGGTTTACCATTAATGTAGGTTTTATTAATATTGTTCAAAGCACATTCATCGGGAAAATGTAACGTACCTTGTAGACAGGTCCAAAACCTCCTTCTCCAAGTTTATTCATAGCTGAGAAATTATTTGTTGCAGCTAATACACTCTTATAACTAAATAGTGGTAACTCAGCATCCTTCTTCTCTCGTTTCTTCGTATGATTTTCGGTGTTCATTCCATCATTGATTGCATGGAGTTCAGTATCAAAATCAAATAATAGTAGATTATTACTTGAAGGGCTCTGTCCTGTTTGATAAGAATTGGTCACTATACATGGAAATGTAGTGTTTGGTAAGAGAAAATCAATTAATGAGCAATGCCAGTATCTAAAGGTAAGTAAGTTTCTTTATTCATTTCCGCAAGTAAGTACCAATTTGTAATTCATTCCCATTTGAGTGAAATAACCAAATAACTGCAAAGCTCCTTCCGGAAGACATGGTGAAGCTTGTGGGGATCTATCACCAACTAATGGCACTAATTAGAACAAGGACTTTCCTAAGAACAGGGACTTGGGACAATTTTCTTATCTTAATCTGATTAAGGTAGACTTCCTTCTAATTTTTTTTTAAAGTGATTTCTATGTACGGTTAGAACATTTACATGCACTTACCTTTGTGTTTGATCCTTCTTTTGCATGAAAAGCAAATTGAGAGGCATACGATAAGCCCTGTTGTAGGGAGCAGCACAGCTACCCATACTTTCCATTTTTTGCCTGATTATAATGTAAAGAATCACTATTAACTCAACCATAATAGAGAATTAAGTATTAGTTCAGAACGAAAAATAACATATATAATTAAGTATTAGCTCAACCATACTTCTCATTTCACTCATCATACCTTTGGTACTTGGATCTTGATACTCATCAGCAGCAAGTTTGAGATAGATATCTTGTCCACTCTCGCCACCATATGGAAGTTGCAGTAAGTTCAAAAGAGCTCCTTCCCATATCATACACCCACTCCTATTATAAGCATAAGCTGCGCAAGAACAATTTTCCATACAAGCCAATTCACATCTGCTAGCATTCACGGCCAAATATGCTTTCGAATAAACAGGCAATCGCATGTTTGATATTTTCATGAACCAATCTTTTTTGCCATTAGCATACATATTATTCTCACATTGCAAAGGAGATTTCCTCACACAGCCGCCTGACCAATCATTTAGTCCGGTGTCTTCCATCGAAAATGGTTTGAAACCTTTTAGACACCCACAAGGGTATGAGGAATTGTCAGGGTATTGTACCACGCCAAATGCACCACAGAAAGCGTAGACTTCAGATAGATTCCCCGGTGTACTCGAAAATGTACGCCAAAAAGGGCCAGAGTCCCACACACGTGCCTTGGCCCGTCCTGTTTGGTCAATCCGATAGTTTGCAGGGTTAGACGGATTATAAAGAGAGTATGTAACATATCTCTCACTTTCATTTGTAGTTGACTCAATGCTCCAATTGAAGATACTGGTTCCTTCCTTAATAACATTCGAAACTTCCTTACTCCAATAAATTTGGGATCTGTTCCACTCTAAGAAAAGCTGAGGGCTTCCATTTAGGTTAAACCCCGCCAAGAAGAGACCAGGTGCTGGATCTTGTGAATTTTTCCATGAAATGAATTGCTGTGATTTTCCAGTAACCTTATTGAACCGAACCTTCACACCAGGCAGACATGTATCGGTTGGATGGTCGAAACTCTCCCAAAATATAGAAGAGGTGTTCGATCTACCTCTCAAAACAAAATTTCCATCATCACCAAGTACTGCTTCTGTTATATTTGACTTGGGAAATGTCAAATTTGTTGACCAAACTGGGATCTCGGAGGAACCTTCAAAAAGGAGTAGATTGCCATTTTCTGAGAGGTAAAGTCTTGAGGAAGATGGGCGAGACAGAGGGTTTTCTCTATTTGCTACCCAAACAATTTCGTCAGGAAACCTTTCATACCATAGGCCCAGGTATATTTTTGATGAACTGCCTGGTTTGAAGAAACCGAGCTCAAAAGTGCCACCTTTAGATACTATGGTCTCTCTCTTTGAATGAGAGAGAGAGTGACCTGGGGTAAGGGTATCAGCAGCTATGGAGAAGCATGCTCTGTAATAAGACAGGATTGAAAGCAGAGCAAATAAGAGCAATGGCTGGTGATCAGTCATCATGCTACCCATCCCTCTCTAATTTGCAGTACCGCAGTTATTAATTACAGAAAAATACAATAGAGGAAGAAGGAAAAGGAGCAACAAACAAGAAGTAAGAAAGGAATACAAAGAAGAGCTTCCGGGAGTGTATCTATAAGATTTGTGAGCCGCAGCCCATTTTGCAGCCAGATTAGCTTTCTGATTGGCTTGCCTTTGTACTTGAATTTGAAGCTTCCCAAGAAAGAACGCAGGCAAGAAAACAGACTTTCCTTGTGACGAAGTTCACTTTCATGTACCGATTTTGAACATTACTTCAGCACAGACTGCACAGAGGTGGAAACTAAGCACAAATTTCTCCAACGGTTATGAACGTGCATACAGATAAGACAGGAAGATCGATTATACAACATTTATTAATTTTCTCTTTGAAATTAATACTTACACTATTTTGTTGAACAATTTCCTCCACCGTCAATTGTTGAATTTGTGTCCTTCATATTCCGGTCTTTGGTAAACCCCGGCAGTGAAGGTGGGAAAAAGAGAGATTAATCGCACAAGTCGATAGATATGGTCTCAAACGAGAAGGAAAAAACCCAGAAGATAAAAACATCAAGAAGTAAAAAGGAGGAGCGAAGAAGCCCGTGCTCTTCTTACACCAGCCAAATTGAAGGTTTTTTTCAGTGGGAGAGAGCGGCGCAGAGAGAAAGTTTCTCCGGTAAGGTGTAAAACGCCGGTTGCTTTAGGGAGCTAAGGGAGTCAAGTCCTTGCTAGCTCAGTTGTATTTCCAAAGATTGTGCACCATATGCCAAGATATTTGTTTTATTATGAGAAAGACGCGTTATACAATTATCACCACAATATGGTCTAATCTTCTTGGATCACCTTTATTCAATGTTCACTCTAGAATTAGCTAGAGACGCAATTTCATGGGTGATTGGACATCTTTTTCGTTTTGGTTTTATTCGTCATCAAAATAAATCATAAATGTACTTCCCACTTGCTCTAATCTCAGCCTGCATTACAAGTCTTCCATATCCAATTTCCAAGTCAACTACTATATATACAGAGTTAAACTCATCAGAAACTATAAATGTTATGTAGTGAAGAAAGAAGGAAACAAGTTATTCAAACACGAACAGCTTTGTTTGGGAAAGCTTTTTTCTTGGGTAAAGTCCATATAACTCCCTCAAACTACCATCCAATTGACAATGTCCCCCCAAACTTTCAATTGTGACAATGTCCCCCCTAAACTACCAAAACATTGTCAATGTCCCTCTCAAGACTAACAAAAAGATCAAAATGCCATTATATATTTCTTAATAAAACAAAAATACCCTTATAAATTTCAAAAAAATTAAAAAATTAAAATTAAAAAAAAATGAATTTCAAAAGAACATTTTTTTTAAAAAAAAAAATAGTTTTTAAACGAAATTTTTTAATTTTTTTATAAGAATTTTTTTTAAAAAAAATGAATATATATTTATATTTTTTAAAACGGAAATTTTTTATTCTAAAAAATTTATAAAAATAAAAATAAAAAACAAAATTTTGATAACAAAAAAAAACTAAATTTTTTAATTTTTTTCTTATAAAAAGGATTTTTTTTATTTTTAATTTTCTACCCTTTGGATTTTTTTTTTCGTAATTAGTTTTAGGTTTTTTCTAGAAGTTTTATTATTTTTTGTTTTTATTTTATTAAGGGTAGTTTCGTCATTAGGGGAAACATTGACAATTTTTGGTAGCTTAAGTGGGATATTGTCACAATTGAAAGTTTGGGGGGGACATTGTCAATTGGGTGGTAGTTTGAGGGAGTTATGTGGACTTCTCCCTTTTTTCTTAGACTAGTTGATGTAGATTGATGTAAATTTGGAGGAAATTTCCTCCAAACCAATTTGGAGGACATTTCCTCCAAAACTTCGTAAACGGATCATCTTCATTTCATTTGAAATTGTGTATCTATTTAGTACGTTTACGAGGGCAAACTTGTCCAAAAAATTTGCCCTTAAAAAGATAGTGACAATATTGCCCTCCTAAATCAAGTAAATGAATACTCTCCATTTCATTTGAAATAGAAAGTATCCTTGTCCACCTCAATAAGTGACATCACTGACATGTGTCATTCAACATCTTTAGATTTCTCAAAAATTAATGTTTAGATTCTTGGGTTAGTAGAATGACAATAAATGGCTCTCAAAAATATTAAAAAAAATGTGAGAGATGACACTTGTACCTATTAAAGTAGCCAAGTAGATTGACAGAAATTTTCTCCAAACCAGTTTGGAAAAAATTTCTGTCCATATAAAAATGTTATTTTGCAAATTCTCATCATTTTTTCAGCATGTTCAGCGAATGTGGCATGCTTAATTAATTTTGATTTTTTTAATTTTTTTAATTAAGATTAATCTAAAGATAAATTGAAAAGTTTGCACCTTCTCCAAAATTTATTCTTCTTTTTTTATAAGAGTTACAATATAGTTTGCATATATTAATTTTATTGTTAATGTAAAAATATAAGAGACATATAATATTCAAACTCTTTTTCTATAAATAGAATTTTGTATACGATCAAATAAGCTTGGTTACCCCATCACACCAATATAGTTTCTATCAACAAAGCTAGAATTCATACGGCATTGTTTGGTGTAAGCCTCCATTTTTCTGTAATTCCCTGCAGGTGGAGTTAATTGCTAGAGAAAAAATCGTGTTAAGTCTTTAAACATGATCACTAGTGCCTGGGTCCTACCACACGACGAAGAAATGTCCCACATCGTTTGGGATGGCTGAGTGGTGAATATGGTAGCAAAAAAATTAGAGCTTAATTAGATGTCTTTTTGGCCGCAGCTTTCTAAAAAATGAGAGGAAATTAGCACTTCTAAATTAAGATTTTTTTTTTTTTTCCTTATAATAGGAGTTGGTCATTGTACACCGCTTTAGCACTCCCAACATGCAAATTTAAGAAGTCAAGATTGCCCTTCATATAGCTATGAGTACAATCATTTCGCAAGGGCAAGATTAACCTTTCACCACTCATTAACCACAATCCAGGCAATCCGCAGCAAAAGTCTCTTGTAGGGCCAATTTTGTGATTTGCAAAGTGAGCCGCTTTTAACGTTGTGTTTGAAAGCATTCTCAATATAGATTCATCTATTAGATTTGTAAACTCATGTGAACCACGTACAAATTTAATAGTGAATTCATCCATTCACTAAGGAAATGATTAAAAGGTAATTGAAAAAAAAAAAAATGAATTGTATCATTTCCCTTTCCAATATTTCTTCAATTCTCTCTTCCATTAGGATTAACAGCGAACAAGACCCCATTTGTAACTTTTTCCAAGTTTCCCTTGTATATTTGCTCATAAAATAAAATAAAATAAAATAAATAAAATAAAATAAAAAAATGAAAACTTCACAAAGAACCCCTGAACTATTACGTACACATTTTGAAAAGACCCCCCCAAATTTCAAAAACTCTCAATTTCACCTCTTGAACTATTTAATTTGATGCAATTTACCCTCCTCCATCAATTCCTTTTGTTAAACCCTAACAGAAACACCAAAAAAGACAAAATTACCTTTGATTTTCCTTTTTTTAAAAAAATAAAAATATAAATTGAAACAAAATGGTCACAAGGTGACCCAGGGTAAATTGAGAGTTTTAAAATTTGAAATTAAGAGTAAATATGAAATTTTAAAATTTGAACTTAAGGGTAAATTTGAATTTTAAAGCTATCTGGCTTCCACTATTGAAACAGTAATATTGTTTCTAGAGCAATTCTCTACATTGGCAACCGTTGTATTTTGGTCTATGCAAAAAGTTGGAGGCTTTGGTATAGGTAGAGGTTCATATTCATTGCTAATAAATGAGACTACATCAACCATAGTAGCTCGATCAATGGAGCTTTCTTGTACACAAAGAAGCCCAATATTAATGGATCTTGATAGAATAGAAGTAGAGGAAGACTTTCCTGTTGTTCGATCCGTCAACTCCAAACTTTGATTATTCCTCTACAACTCCCAAATCTGTTTTCGTTAGTAAATATTTGTTTAAAAAAGAAGCATTTCAATTTGTAAGACTAAGGTAAAACATAAAGAAATTGAAAGGGTATAAAAAGCTACTCACATAACTAAGAAGATTGAGTGAATCACTGTTAGAGAAGCCAGTCTTCTTCTGGCCACTTACAATCTCTAGTAGCAATACTCCAAAGCTAAACACATCAGATTTTATTGAGTATAAACCCTTGATAACATATTCAGGAAACATGTATCCACAGAATTCCAAAATTTAGTACATCACTCTCTTAGTAGCTTGCTAAAAGAATTTAATTGGCAATTGCAAATATCATATGTAAAACAGGTTGCACACTTACTAAGTTCCAACAATTTGTTTTGTGTTTGCTTGTGTTTCATCGCCTCCAACTATTCGAGCCATGCCGAAATCTGATATTTTTGGATTCATTTCACTATCTAGGAGAATGTTACTTAGTTTTAAATCTCTATGTATAATTCGCAACCTTGAATATTGATGAAGATAAAGAAGCCCTTGAGTGATCTCTTCAATAATGTGTATGCGTGTCTCCCAACCTAACATCTTTTTCTTGGTTGGATCTATTTAAAGAGTACAATCAAGGAAATTAGTGCTTAAGAACCTAGAAATATATTGAGAGAAAAATATATACACATAAACATGCACTCACTAAAAAGGTAGAAGTCCAAACTTTAATTGGACATGTGCTCATATATATATTAATATCTTTTCATCTTGCTCGATATAACAATCTAAGAGTCTGACAAGATTTTTATGCTGGAGTTTTGCAATTAGTATTGTCTCATTTCTGAACTCTTCAATTCCCTGTCTAGATCTTTTTGAAAGCATCTTCACTTCAATTTCCTGCCCTCTAAGTAATTTTCCCTATGAAAGAAAACCATAAGCTCTTTAAACTTTCATGAAGATTTACCATGCATTAAGGCAATTTTCTTAATAGTTTCAAAGCACATTCATTAGGAAAATGTAACTTACTTTATAAACAAGTCCAAACCCTCATTCTCCAAGCTTATTCACAGCTGAAAAATTATTAGTTGCAGCTAAAACGCTCTCGTGACTGAATAATGGTAACTCAGCGTCCTTCTCTCTTTTCTTCAAATTACTGTCACTATTATTTCCATCATTGATCGCATAAAGTTCATTATCGAACTCAAATAATAGTAAATTGTCAAGGTATTGTACCACGCCAAATGCACCAAACAAAGCATACACTACAGAATAATTCGTCGGTGCAGACCAAAGTGTAGTCCAAATGGAGACGCCAGACTGCCACACATGTGCCTTGATTTGTCCCGTTTGGTCAACCGGCCGATATTTAGCACGATTAGAAGGATTATAAAGAGAGTAAGTAAAATATCTCTCACTTTCATATTCACTTGACACAAAAGTGTAGTTGAAGATAAAGCTCTTGTTAGGAACTACGCTGAAAGATGTTTCATTAATTCCAAACATCAGAACTCCAATAAATATGGGATTTGTTCCACTCTAAGAAAAATTGATTGCTTCCATTTGGGTTTAACCCCAAGGAGAACACACCAGGTGCTGGATCTAGAGAATTATAGGGGTAATTTTGTCATTTTCCTAGCATTGAGGCACATTGTCATTGTTTTGGTAGTTTGGAGGTAAATTGTATAATTGATAGTTTATGGAAAGATTGTCATTGGACTGGTAGTTTAAGGGGGTTAAGAGGATTTTACCCTTTAAAACTCTATTCCCCCAAGAACTAACAATTATTCTTATGACGAAACTGAGAAAAGGACACTATGTCCCTCCTACTATATATCATGCCTCATATAATGAGAGAGAGGAAAATTAAAATAGAAAATTTTTTAATTTTTTAATTTTAAAAAAAGTCGCAAGTATCCCTTGTGTGGATTGACATCTCCATCAATTCTAATGAAAATTGATGATGAGCTTTGAAAAAAAAAAAAAGAAAAAAAAAGGAGCACTTCAGGTCAAATGGGTGGTCGAACCACCCTTTAACCTGTTTTAGGGTGGTCAGTCACTCCTATAATAAGCTAGATGTAAATTGGAAATTATAATTTATACCTTAAGTTACAAATAATCACAATTAATCAAATTATATTTCTAAACTTTCACAATAATTTATTTTCTCAATTTAATCTTAAGTAATCAAATTATATTTCTAAACTTTAATATTTGAATTGTACGTTCTTTTAAGTTAATGTGTTGATGAATATATATAGACATTCTTTACATATTTTCACTTTACAAAATATATACGTCTAGTTAATGTGTTGATGATTATTATTATTTTTTTATTTACATTATTTATTATTTTTCACGATAATTATGTTTCAGTTATTTCTTTTAATTTTTTTTTTTTTATAAGTATTTCTTTTGGCTCAGTCACTGTATATACTAAGGGAAAAATTCAAATAGGGGGAATATAGCCCTTAGCCTAGGTAGATTTTTTATGAAGTCCCTGGTTTGAAGAAACCGAGCTCAAATTTGCTACCTTTAGATAATATGGTGTCGCTCTCTGAAAGAGAGTGACCTGGTGAAAGGGTATCACCAGCTGTGGAGAAGCATGCTCTGTAATAAGACATGATTAGAAGCAGAGCAAATAAGAGCCATGGCTTCCTCGTCATGCTACTCATATATCCCTCTGTATAACTTGCTGTAACGCAGTTAATAATTACAGAAAAATGCTAGAAGAAAACTTGTTCCCTTTTTTTTCTAAGCAATACAGAAAGAAGGGGAAGGAGCAACAAACAAGAATTTAAGAAAAGAATACAAATGAGAGCTACAGAAAGCATATTCATAAGAATTGTGAGCCACATCCCATTTTGGAGCTAGATGAGCTCTCTGATTGGCTTGCCTTTGGACTTTTGAGGCTTACCAAGGAACGCAGACTAAAAAGACTTGGGGACTTTTTTTGTGACAAAGATCACCTCCAAAAGATGCTGGCCATTCCTTACAGATAACAATTGGAAAACGCTGAGCTCTTTTTGTTGTAATTGTGTATGTCCAACACTTTTGTGTCAATATCAACTTGAGTCAAACTTTTATTTCTGCGTGATCGTAATTTCTGGCAGAATAGTAGTATTATATAGATCGAAAGAATTTTCAGAAGGAAAGTATTACATATATTTGAAAAATCTAATAGTCTCCGATCTACATCTAGAAGGAGGTTGAATAGGTATTTACCAACAATAAACAGAATTAAAAATCTTAAGCATGCAACAACACCAAAATATATATATATATATATATATATATATATATATATAAAGTTGTAAATCAAGAGACACATATATTTGGTTATGAAGATAATTCTTAAAAAGTAAAATCAGTCGAGGAGTTAGCCAACTCTAAATGCATCTACTATAGAAGACTACTGTTACAAATTGTTTCACTTGAAGACCAAATCTTATAGCCCTAGTAAATGAGACGTTCACCTCCCACCACAGTAGCTTCAAAAGTTTAATTTGGCTTTCTTCTATATGAATCACATTAACCAACGAACCTTATTCACTTCAGATCAAAAATATGATTGGTCTTTTCCTTTTTTCATGTAGAGGCGCCCACCCAGATTTTTTTCAATAAATGGAGGCACTCAAACTTTCACAAGAATTTATTTTCTCAATTTAATCTTAAGTAATCAAATTATATTTTTAAACTTTAATATTTGAATTGTTCTTTTAAGTTAATGTGTTGATGAATATAAAGACATTCTTTATATATTTTAACATTAAGTACTACATTCTTTGTAGTTAATGTGTTGATGATTATTATTTATTTATATTATTTAATATTTTTTACAATAATTATGTTTCAGTTATTTCTTTCAATTTTTTTTTTTAATAAGTATTTCTTTTGGGTCGGTCACCACTCACTAGTGTATATATTAAGGGAAAATTTCAAATTGGGGGAACATAGCTTTTAGCCCCATGGTTCCGACCGTGGGCTAATCATCACCAGACCATCTTGAATCTTTTCTATTGGGCAGGCTCAATTAAGTGCTGCATCTTCGAATGGACCAATCTAGAGGAGATTGTAAACCCTTGATGAGTCTCATCTCAATGGCTGGGATCGGTTGAGGAAGCTCAACCGAGCTTGCTGTTCTGGGTACGTTTCTCAATTCGAAGTTTCGATAAGTTGTTGAATTAATTCTTTGTTTGGTTGCTGGGAAAATGTAGGAAAATAAACGAATTGATGTTTAATTATATCTTGAATTTCCATTGATGTAGATTGAAGTAAATTTGGAGGAAATTTCCTCCAAGCCAATTTGGAGGAAATTTCCTCCAAAACCTCGGAAACAGATCATCTCAATTTCATTTGAAATTGTGTATCCATTTAGTACATTTAGGAGCGCAAACTAGTCCAAAAAATTTGCCCTTAAAAAGAAAATGACAATCTTGCCCTCCTAAATCAAATAAATGAATACTATCTATTTTATTTGAAATAGAAATGATCATTTTCCACCTCAATAAGTGACATCACTGACTTGTGTCATTCAACATCTTTAGATTTATCAAAAATTAATGTTTAGATTCTTGGGTTAGTAGAATGACAATAAATGACTCTTAAAAATATTTAAAACAAAATGTGAGAGATGACACTTGTGCCTATTAAAGTAGCCAAGTAGATTGAAAGAAATTTTCTCCAAACTGGTTTGGAGGAAATTTCTGTCCATATAAAAATGTTATTTCGCATATTCTCATCATTTTTTCAGCATGTTCAGCAAATGTGGCATGCTTAATTAATTTTGATTTTTTTAATTTTTTTTAATTAAGATTAATCTAAAGATAAATTGAAAAGTTTGCACCTTCTCCAAAATTTATTCTTCTTTTTTTATAAGAGTTACAATATAGTTTGTATATATTAATTTTATTGTTAATGTAAAAATATAAGAGACATATAATATTCAAACTCTTTTTCTATAAATAGAATTTTGTATACGATCAAATAAGCTTGGTTACCCCATCGCACCAATATAGTTTCTATCAACAAAGCTAGAATTCATACGGCATTGTTTGGTGTAAGCCTCCATTTAGCGTGTGGCGTTCCAAACTTGGGCATCCATCTTCGTCAGTTGTGCTTTAAAGTTAGTATTCTTAAAAAATTTCAAAGCTTTTCAATTAGAGAAGAAAAAAAAAGCAAAAATTAATACTAGAAAAATTCCCTGCGGGTGGAGTTAATTGCTAGAGAAAAAATCGTGTTAAGTCTTTAAACATGATCACTAGTGGCTGGGTCCTACCACACGACGAAGAAATGTCCCACATCGTTTGGATTGGCTGAGTGGTGAATATGGTAGCAAAAAAATTAGAGCTTAATTAGATGTCTTTTTGGCCGCAGCTTTCTAAAAAATGAGAGGAAATTAGCACTTCTAAAGTAAGATTTTTTTTTTTTTTTCCTTATAATTGGAGTTGGTCATTGTACACGGCTTTAGCACTCCCAGCATGCAAATTTAAGAAGTCAAGATTGCCCTTCATATAGCTATGAGTACAATCATTTCGCAAGGGCAAGATTAACCTTTCACCACTCAGTAACCACAATCCAGGCAATCCGCAGCAAAAGTCTCTTGTTGGGCCAATTTTGTGATTTGCAAAGTGAGCTGCTTTTAACGTTGTGTTTAAAAGCATTCTCAATATAGATTCATCAATTAGATTTGTAAACTCATGTGGACCACTTACAAATTTAATAATTGATTCATCCATTCACTATGGAAATGATTAAAAGGTGATTGAAAATAAAAAATAAAAATGAATTGTATCATTTCTCTTCCCAATATTTCTTCAATTCTCTCTTCCATTAGGATTAACAGCGAACAAGACCCCATTTGTAACTTTTTCCAAGTTTCCCTTGTATATTTGCTCATAAAAAAAAAAATAAGGGAAAACTTCACAAATGACCCATGAACTACTGCACATTTTGAGAAGACACCCCAAATTTCAAAAACTCTCAATTTCACATCTCGAACTTTTCAATTTGATACAATTTACTCTCCTCCATCAATTCCTTTTGTTAAACCCTAACAAAAACACCAAAAAAGAAAAATTACCTTTGATTTTCCTTTAAAAAAAAAAAAATTGAAACAAAATGGTCACAAGGTGACCCATGGTAAATTGAGAGTTTTAAAATTTGAAATTAAGGGTGAATTTGAAATTTTAAAATTTGACCTTAAGGGTAAATTTGAATTTTAAAGCTACCGAGCTTCCATTATTGAAATAGTTATATTGTTTCTAGACCAATTCTCTACATTGGCAACTATTGTATTTCGGTCTATGCTAAAAGCTAGAGGCTTTGGTATAGGTAGAGGTGCATTTTCATTGCTAATAAATGAGACTACATCAACCATGGTAGGTCGATCAATGGAGCTTTCTTGTACACAAAGATGCCCCATGTTAATGAATCTTGATAGAATAGAAGTAGAGGAAGGATTTCCTGTTGTTCGATCCGTCAACTCCAAACTTTGACCATTCCTCCACAACTCCCAAACCTGTTTTCGTTAGTAAATATTTGCTTAAATAAGACGCATTTCAATTTGTAAGACTATGGTAAAACATAAAGAAATTGAAAGGGTATAAAAGCTACTCACATAACTAAGAAAATTGAGTGAATCACTGTTAGAGAAGTCAGTAATATTCTTCCAGCCACTCACAATCTCTAGTAGCAATACTCCAAAGCTAAACACATCAGATTTTATTAAGTATAGACCCTTGATAGCATATTCAGGAGACATGTACCCACTGGATTCCAAAATTTAGTACATCATTCTTTTAGTAGCTTGCTAAAAGAAATTAATTGGCAATTGCAAATATCATATTTAAAACAGGTTGCATACTTACTAAGGTCCAACAATTTGTTTTGTGTTTGCTTGTGTTTCATCGCCTCCAACTATTCGAGCCATGCCAAAATCTGATATTTTTGGATTCATTTCACTATCTTGGAGAATGTTACTTGGTTTTAAATCTCTATGTATGATTCATAACCTTGAATATTGATGAAGATAAAGAAGCCCTTGAGCGATCCCTTCAATAATGCGTATGCGTGTCTCCCAACCTAACATCTTTTTCTTGGTTGGATCTATTTAAAGAGTACAATAAAGGAAATTAGTGCTTAAGAACCTAGAAACGTATTGAGAGAAAAATATATACGCATAAACATGCACTCACTAAAAAGGTTGAAGTCCAAACTTTTATTGGACATGTGCTCATATATATATTAATATCTTTTCATCTTGGTCGATATAACAATCTAAGAGCTAACAAGATTTCTATGCTGGAATTTTGCAATTAGTATTGTCTCATTTCTAAACTCTTCAATTCCTTGTCCAGATCTTTTTGAAAGCATCTTCACTTCAATTTCCCTCCCTCTCAGTAATTTTCCCTATGAAAGAGAACCATAAGCTCTTTAAACTTTCATGAAGGTTTACCATGCATTAAGGCAATTTTCTTAATAGTGTTCAAAGCACATTCATTAGGAAAAGTTAACGTACTTTATAAACAAGTCCAAACCCTCCTTCTCCAAGTTTATTCACAGCTGAAAAATTATTAGTTGCAGCTAAGACACTCTCGTAACTGAATAATGATAACTCAGCATCCTTCTCTCTTTTCTTCAAATTACTGTCAGTATGATTTCCATCATTGATCGCATAAAGTTCAATATCGAAATCAAATAATAGTAAATTGTCAAGGTATTGTACCACGCCAAATGCACCACACAAAGCATACACTACAGAATAATTCGTCGGTCCATAACGAAGTGTAGTCCAAATGGAGACACCAGACTGCCACACATGTGCCTTGATTTGTCCCGTTTGGTCAACCCGATATTTAGCAACATTAGAAGGATTATAAAGAGAGTAAGTAAAATATCTCTCACTTTCATATTCACTTGACACAAAAGTGCAGTTGAAGATAAAGCTCTTATCATGAACTACGCTGAAAGATGTTTCATTCCAAACATCAGAACTCCAATAAATTTGGGATTTGTTCCACTCTAAGAAAAATTGATTGCTTCCATTTGGGTTTAACCCCAAGGAGAACACACCAGGTGCTGGATCTAGAGAATTATAGGGGTAATTTTGTCATTTTTCTAGCATTGAGGCACCTTGTCATTGTTTTGGTAGTTTGGGGAGTAAATTGTGTAATAGATAGTTTATGGGGAGATTGTCATTGAACTGGTAGTTTGAGGGAGTTAAAAGAACTTTACCCTTTAAAATTATATTCCCCCCAAAAACTAACAATTATTCTTATGACGAAACTGAGAAAAGGACACTATGTCCCTCCTACTATCATGCCTCATATATTGAGAGAGAGGAAAATTAAAATAGAAAATTTTTTAATTTTTTAATTTTTAAAAAAGTGGCAAGTATCCCTTGCGTGCATGGATTGACATCACCATCAATTCTAAATGAAAATTGATGATGAGCTTTGAAAAAAAAAAAAAAAAACACTAAAAGAAGCACTTAAGGTCAAAAGGGTGGTCGAACCACCCTTTAACCTGATTTAGGGTGGTCAGTCACTCCTATAATAGGCTAGACGTAAATTGGAAATTATAATTTATACCTTAAGTTACAAATACTCACAATTAATCTGATTATCATAGATTAAATCACCACAATCACAATAAGCAAAAAATTAAATGAACACACGAATTTAATGCTAAAGTGGAAACATTTTTGAAGAACTCTTCAAAAAGTAAAACTATTCAAGGAGTTAGCTAACACCAAAGACATTCACAATTGAAAAATTATGTTACATATCGTTCTACTTACAAAATCGCGTAACCTCGGTAAATGATACGTTCACCTCCCACCACAATGACTTCAGAAGTTTAATTTGGCTTTCTTCTATATGAGTTACCTTCACGAACAAACCTTATCCACTTCAAATCAAAAATATGATTGGTCTTTTCCCTTTTTCATGTAGAGGTGCCCACCCAATTTATTTTAAAGAAATCGAGGCACTCAAACTTTCACAATAATTTATTTTCTCAATTTAATCGTAAGTAATCAAATTATATTTCTAAACTTTAATATTTGAATTGTACGTTCTTTTAACTTAATGTGTTGATGAATATATATATAGACATTCTTTACATATTTTAACTTTACAAAAGATATACTTCTAGTTAATGTGTTGATGATTATTATTTTTTTTATTTACATTATTTATTATTTTTGACGATAATTATGTTTCAGTTATTTCTTTTAATTTTTTTTTTTTTTTATAAGTATTTCTTTTGGCTCAGTCACTGTATGTATTAAGGGAAAATTTCAAATAGGGGGAACATAGCCCTTAGGCTAGGTATCACCAGCTGTGGAGAAGCATGCTCTGTAATAAGACATGATTAGAAGCAGAGCAAATAAGAGCCATGGCTTCCTCGTCATGCTACTCATATATCCCTCTGTATAACTTGCTGTAACGCAGTTAATAATTACAGAAAAATGCTAGAAGAAAACTTGGTCCCTTTTTTTTCTAAGCAATACAGAAAGAAGGGGAAGGAGCAACAAACAAAAAATTAAGAAAAGAATACAAATGACAGCTACAGAAAGCATATTCATAAGAATTGTGAGCCACATCCCATTTTGGAGCTAGATGAGCTCTCTGATTGGCTTGCCTTAGGACTTTTGAGGCTTCCCAAGGAACGCAGACAAAAAAGACTTGGGACTTTTTTTGTGACAAAGATCACCTCCAAAAGATGCTGGCCATTCCTTACAGATAACAATTGGAAAACGCTGAGCTCCTTTTGTTGTAATTGTGTATTTCCAACACTTTTGTGTCAATATCAACTTGAGTCAAACTTTTATTTCTGCGTGATCGTAATTTCTGGCAGAATAGTAGTAGCCGCCCAGTGGCCTTGATTTTCCATAGATCGAAAGAATTTTGAGAAGGAAAGTATGACATTTATTTGAAAAATCCAGATTCGTCCTATTGACAGGGCGATTCAATTTGCTGATAAATTCCCTGATGTCATCACTGAGAAATCACAGCTTCAAAGATTTCTTGGTTCTCTGAATTACATTGCTGATTTCTACAAGGATTTGCGAAAACATTGTAAACCTTTATTTGAAAGGTTGCAAGGCAATCCTCCCCCTTGGACTGATATCCATACTTCTCTTGTCAAAGAAATCAAACTCCATGTCAAGACTCTCCCTTGCCTTGGCATCCCTTCTGATAATTCTTTCAAGATTGTTGATATTGACGCCTCTGATATTGGCTTTGGAGGTATCCTGAAACAAGTTGTTCCATCAGAATCTAACCCAGAACCTATTGAACAAATTGTTCGATTCCATTCTGGCTCTTGGAATTCTGCGCAGGTTAATTATAGTACTATTAAGAAAGAAATACTTTCTGTTGTTTTGTGCATTACCAAATTTCAGTCTGATTTGCTCAATCAAAAATTTCTTTTGCGAATCGATTGTAAATCTGCCAAGTATATTTTGAAAAAAGATGTTGAAAATATTGCATCAAAACAGATTTTTGCCAGATGGCAAGCTATTTTGAGTGTTTTTGATTTTGATATTGAATACATCAAAGGCTCAAACAATTCAATACCTGATTTTCTTACCCGTGAATTCTTGCAGTGCCACAATGGCCAGCAACAAGGGAAAGGAAAAGGTTAACTCTGTTTTGAAGCCTTGCCCCTCCATCCCACTTGACATGATTCCCCTTGATTTTCTTGGAGAACCTGTAACCCATACTTCGACAGTTTTTGGGAAATCCCCAATTATTGTCCAGTCAGATTCTTCTGCTTTTCATGGTTATATTCCCCTTTCTTCAGATTCCCAGACGGAATCCAGCTCCCAACCTGGTTCTCAGACGGAACCAAATTCTAACCCAATTGTTTTGTCATTCCCATGGGTTACCCTACCATTTTCTCAATATTTGTTCTCTTCCCAAGATCTCTCCAGGACTCCTGGACAGTTAGCCTTCAATTATTTCCCTGCTCATTTCCATTGGATTCCTGAGCATCCTTTGAAGGATTTATCATTTTTTACTGATATCCTAATCAAAACCAAATCCATCAAATTTAGGAATATTCCCAAGAAAGATAACCCTTTAACGGCTATCGGGACTGTTGCCTATATTGTCAAATTCATCTCTGTAGAAGAATGGGGTTCTCACCCATCTCAGCTACTCCCATCTTCTAATTCTCCTGTTTGCTTCTCATATTATGACTATGTCAATGCCTGGTTTCGCTTTATGCTTTACCAGAATTCTGAATCCAAACACTTTTGGTTTATAACTTTCATCGAAGATTTCAATTGCCAGCTTCCCTCTTGGTTCAAACATTGGTGGGATTATTTTGGCCTAACAATTGATGTTCTTCCTGGTCCTCTTGTTTATGCTTTTCATCTTTTCTCCTCCCATGTTGGCTGTAAAGGCTTTATTGCCCATTACAACCCTATTTTTTCTCCCATGCTTTATTTTGCCAGAGAATTCAGAATCCCTTGGTTTCTCAAATGGAAATATACCAGAAATCAAGAGAAAATTGAAAGGCGATGGTTTATGTGCAAAACTTGGACAATGTCTCCAAAAATTGGTCCCATTGTTAAAAAAGTTGCAGTCAAATCTTTGACTCGACTCGGTATTAATGCTTCTGTTTTGCTTTGTTTGCGTGATGCTCGTTTTCTTGATTTTAAAACAAGCATTATTGGTTTAATTCAGTCTTCATTATTTGGTGGCCCTGTCCACTTTGAT
Source organism: Corylus avellana (assembly GCF_965113065.1). NCBI lineage: Eukaryota > Viridiplantae > Streptophyta > Magnoliopsida > Fagales > Betulaceae > Corylus > Corylus avellana. The sequence goes on along the minus strand of NC_142491.1, from coordinate 17,618,724 downwards.
GTTTTCCCCAACATGACTTTGAGTTTAACCGATGTTCATATTCTGAAAGCACTAACGCTGAATATTCTCACATCTGGTTATAATATGGAAGAAGGTAGCCATCCTGTTGCTATCATCTACCGTATTTATTACAAGTTGATGAAAACAAATCTTGATCAACGTGCTGTGATTAAGAATACTGGCGAATCGACTCTGTTGATTCAGAGCTCTACTCAGAATGCTCATATTAAAACTCCAAAAATGATTCGGTGGTCGGAGATTGAACTCCCCAACGAGTGGCTTTTGGAGAATGTTGCAAAACCTTCTCGAGTAGTTAACGATGCCTCTAATCTTGATTACATCCAACAATACATGGATGGATCTGTTAAAATCAATTTTGCTGATTTGGGATATTCAAACAGAATTGAATGTCCCCTGTTGATTAACGAACGAAGGAATTCTTTTACGGGTTCAACGACCTCAGAAGGACTCCGTCGTAGAGATAAAGATGTCGACGAATCCCTTAACGATTCTCCTCATCTTCATCCCACAGTTAGTCCTGGTTTGAAACTCAAAGGAATTTCCACTGATTCCCAAGTTTCATCTGCTTTTTATTCTACGAAAAATCATCCACTGACGGATGACGATCGTAGATCTCTTTCTCCCTCTGCTTCTGATTTTGTTGCTCCTGTTCCTTCTGATTTTCCCCATCAGTGTAATGTTATCACTGCCCATATCAAAGATTTCTTTTCTGTTATTGATTGGAAAGCTTTGAACAAAGATTTTTCTTCAAAAGAAAATCGTGAGTTTTCAGAAAAATCTTTAACATAAGGTAAGGAAACAATATGCTTTTTCCTATGCCAAAAAGCATTAGGAAAATCAGAACAAACAGAATCAACAATCAAGGTATTAAAAACAGAAATTTTTGATTGTAAAAGCTCGTCCGAGAGCTGTTCAGCAATCTTCTTATACCTTAATTCTTGTTTGAGGAAATTGAGTTGTTTATGCTTAGCAGAAACTAAATTTAAACAACCGTTATCAATTTCAGATTTAGAGGCAATATATATATATATATATATATAAAGTTGTAAATCAAGAGACACATATAGTTGGCTATGAAGAAAATTCTTTAAAAGTAAAATTTTTCTGGGGCAGTTAAACCCAAAAAATCACAAGTATGAGAGGTCTTAAAAGGTAAAATCACTCAAGGAGTTAGCCAACTCTAAATGCATCCACTATAGAAGACTAATATTACAAACTGTTTTACTTGAAGACCAAATCTTATAGCCCTAGTAAACGAGACGTTCACCTCCCACCACAGTAGCTTCAAAAGTTTAATTTGGCTTTCTTCTATATGAATCACCTTCACCAACGAACCTTATCCACTTCAGATCAAAAATATGATTTGTCTTTTCCTTTTTTCATGCAAAGGCGCCCACGCAGATTTTTTTAAATAAATCGAGGCACTCAAACTTTCACAAGAATTTGTTTTCTCAATTTAATCTTAAGTAATCAAATTATATTTTTTAACATATAAACCAGATTTCACCAACTCTAACAACCAAACCCACTTGCAAGACACCACTAGGTTTATCGTATGGATGAGATGCCTGTTCCCATATTTAAAATTGTTTGATCTTTATTTAAATTTCAAGTACAAAGGAATCATATTTTGTTAGCTCTGATATAAACCAGATTTCACCGACTCTAACAACCAGACCCACTTGCAAGACACCACTAGGTTTATCGTATGGATGAGATGCCTGTTCCCATATTTAAAATTGTTTGATCTTTATTTATATTTAGTACAAAGGTTCATATTTTGTTAGCTCTGATATATATATATATATAAACCAGATTTCACCAACTCTAACAACTAGACCCACTTGCAAGACACCACTAGGTTTATCGTATAGATGAGATGCCTGTTCCCATATTTAAAATTGTTTGATCTTTATTTAAATTTCAAGCACAAAGGTTCATATATATATATATATATATAATATGGTGTTTCTCAATGTACGTGGCACTTATGAGTTATGATTGATGGTTTTATGAAATTGTAGATGAAGTCTCTGTCACGAGTCCTGCTATCAGGCTGCCAAGAGTCAGACAAGTGTCTGCCAAAGTCTGATGTGGCTTTATTAAAAAAAAAAAAAAAAAATTGTAAAAAAATCTCTCTTTTCCTAGTCCTGCTAGATTTTGTTTTTTTTAATTTTTTGTTAAATTTTAATGAGTTAATATTTAGTTTCTAATGCCTCAAAATTTATTTTTGAATTTAAAACTAAAATCTAAGGGTGGAAGGTTAACCCTTTAGGGATTGTATCACCCAAAAGGAATTTGATCATCCTAAATTTGGTGCTAATACCTTAAATTTAGTGCTAATACCTCAAATTTAATACTAATACTTCAATTTTTTTTTTTTTTTTAATATCTCTTCTTCAATTTAAAAAAAAAAAAAAAAAAAAATTGACTAGACTTGGCAGACGCTGGGATGACCCCAGGCTGCCGAAAATATCAACTCCTCTGTCACTACTGCATGCTGCTGAGGTGCTACTTTCTAATTGTAGATGGTTTTATGCTGCATGCTGCATGTAGAAATTCTCAATTTAATATTTGAATTGTTCTTTTAAGTTAATGTGTTGATGAATATAAAGACATTCTTTATATATTTTAACTTTACTAAATATATACTTGTTGTTAATGTGTTGATGATTATTATTTATTTATTTATTTATTTCTATTATTTAATATTTTTGACAATAATTATGTTTCAGTTATTTCTTTTAATTTTTTTTTAATAAGAATTTCTTTTGGGTCGGTCACCACTCACTAGTGTATATATCAAGGGAAAATTTCAAATTGGGGGAACATAGCTCATAGCCCCATGGTTCCGACCGTGGGCTAATCATCACCGGACCATCTTGAATCTTTTTTATTGGGCCGGCCCAATTCAGTGTTGCATCTTCGAATGGACCGATCTAGAGGAGATTGTAAGCCCTCGATGAGTCTCATCTCCATGGCTGGGATCGGTTGTGGAAGCTCAACCGAGCTTGCTGTTCTGGGTACGTTTCTCAATTCGAAGTTTCGATAAGTTGTTCAATTAATTCTTTGTTTGGTTGATGGGAAAATGAAGGAAAATAAACGAATTGATGTTTAATTATATCTTGAATTTCCATTGCTTGGGTTTTCAGTGCAACCATATAATTGACTTAGTTCATATAAGATTTATATGGGTTAATTTTGGATGCGGGTTAGCCTCCTTAAAGGAGCTTGAAGAAGAAATCATAGAATGACAGACGCTTTTGGAGCTTGGAAAAAATGGTGGACCTCTAGAAAAGTATCTATCTATATCTACAATTGATTGCTCAGAAACTTTTGGACGCTTTTTGCCTCTATGGTGCAAAGTACTTCGGAGAATTGCAAAAACTCTCTGAGTTCTGTTTGGTTAATAGGAAATTAAGTACCGAAAATTGCAATGTAAGTAGAAAATTTTCTGACAAAAACGAGGTCGCGGTGCGATAGGTAGGATTAGTTTGTGTTCTTCATCTGACGATTTTCCCCATCCTGCATTCAAAATAGAACAGTTAGAGATAGTTAGAATAGTTGGATTTTAATTGGGTGTTCACTTAGAATAGTTGTGAAAAAAAAAACTAATCGTCAATAATAGTAAAAATTTACAGATACAAAATGGCTGTGATTATACTTTATGATATGAGTCACATTGTTGCAGTTGTGTGTTTAGGGATAATGTTAGGTTCACAAGTATAGTTTGATGTGTAGTTCGAATTAGTCATAATCTGGGTATAAAATTTACAGCAAATTAGTTTACTAAGGGAGAGGAGGAAATTGGTTACCAATAATCTTTTAAAAACATTTGGATAAGATAATAATCAAAAATAACTTGTGTGCGTATTATACGCTAGTGTTAATGATGCAGGACAAAAGAAAAACAACAAAAAATAAAGAAGAACAAAATAAAAGATGGATAAATTTCTTGTTGATTAGAGTGACGCTTCAAAAAGAGAAATCTTATATCATGTTAAATTACCACTTATCCTAAAAACTTAAGTTGATAGGAAGAGGTAAATTTAATTACTTAATTATTATAATAAACTCATAAACTAAATGTTATATAGTGAAGAAAGAAGGATTCAAGTGTTGAGTTTTTAGAGTGACATTGGCATTTGACAATGAGGTGGTAGTTTAAGGGTGGTTTATGTGCTTTTTTTTCCAAAATGTTTTAGAAAGTTTTTTCTTTTTCTTTTTCGTTTATTTTTTTTTTTATATATAGTTGTGATATGATGTAAAAATAAAAATAGTTTTGAATATTTTATGTTTTAAGTTATTTTTTTATACTTCTATTTTTTTTTCTGGGTTAAAAAAACACAGTTATCCTAAAAATTAGGGGTATCAAAAAATACCGGAGAACTGGGTACCCTAGTTCCGGTTTTGGCATCCGATTATAACCAGGTAACCAGGTACCAAAAAGCCATATATATATATATATGGCTTTTGTTTTTACTTTAGATTTATATTTGCTCTTGAGTTTTGATTTAGAGTGTTTATATTTGTTTGTTTGTTTCAGAACCCCTCGTTAGTCGTTATAGCCCTCTGCCTCTCTATCTCCTCTCAATTTCTCCTTCTCTCTCTCTAACTTGTTCAATCTCTCTCTTAATCTCTCAGCTTCTGCGTTAAGGTGAATGAAAGAAGAAATAAATAAGCATAAGAAAGAATGAATGAGATGGTGAAGACGCATTAAGCAACAGGAAAAAAAAAATGGAGAATATGAAAACCATGGGCGTGAAACAGGGGTAGAGAGAAAAGAAAAAGAAGAAGAAAAGAGGACGAAGTGGGGAGCAAAAATAAGCCCAAAATACAAAAAATTTAAAAACCCGATTACCCAATCTGGATAACCAAGTACAAACCGAAACTAGCCATTTATTGTATAACCAGTTAACCAGGAACCGATTACTCGATTTTGGTTTTCCAAAATCAATAACTGGGGTACCCCAGTTCCTGTTCCCGATTTTGGCCAATAACCGGGTTGCCCCTACTAAAAATTGTTGTCAAATGAGTCTAGAGTTATTATGTTGAGGAAAATATAACTCTTCGAATTATCACCCATTTAACATACTACCATTGCATGTTAAATTGAAATTTTTCAATTTTCTTCCAAAAATACACTCTTAAAGTTGACACGCGGTAGTAGTATGAGAGGTCCCGATGTCACTTTTTAAAGTTTAGAGGTGTAAGTGCAAAAAACGTATTAATTCATAGGGTAAATATAGTTTTCCCTACTATCTTTATGTTTTTTTCTTCTTCTTTTCTTTATATTTGCAAAGATTGTGGACCATATGCCAAATTATTTATTTTATTATGAGAAAGACGCATTCTACAATTATCACCGCTATATGGTCTAATCTTCTTTACCTTTATTCAATGTTCACACGAGAATTAGAGAGGCAAGACATGGGTGATTACTGATTAGAGATCTTTTTTGTTTTGGTTTTATTCATCATCAAAAAAATTTAATGTTCAGAGGTTTTGAAGAGTCAATGATTCAGGTCTTTCTAGTGGGGTCAATGGGGAAGATGGGTAGGAAAATCCTTCACCTGATCAGTAGATTCTTCGATTGTGGTATAAAGGAATTTTTCAAACCACAGACCAATTATCACATGGGTACCCTTCGACTTGCTCTAATCTCAGCCTGTATTACAAAGTCTTCCATATCCAATTTCCAAGTCAGCTACTCTACGGACTTCAACTGAGAAACTATATGTTATATAGTGAAGAAAGAAGGAAATAAATTATTCAAACACGTTATTTCCTCCTCCTGTTTTTATTTTTTTATTTTTTATTTTTATTTTTTTCCTTTTTTTGCCTGATTCTGAATTCTGATGACAAGATCAATCGCTATTAGCTCAACCCTAACAAAGAATTAAGTATTAAGTATAGTTTTGATGTGTAGTTCGAATTAGTCATAGTCTAGGTCTAAAATATTGGGTTGAAGTGTGCTTGAACTGATTCTTAAAACTGTGTATATCTCTTACATGAATAAACATGAAGAGGAACGAGACAAAGATAAGGTGTGGGATTTCACCTCTTTTTCGTAGCCAATTACTTTTAAGAGAAATGTTTGGTGTTCTTCTAGTGTTCTCTTAATATTCTCTCATCTATGATGTGGCTATTAAATTCACCAATAGATTAAAAGTCAATAATGATAATTTCAAATTCAACAGTAATTTTAAAAACCGCATCACAGTTGGGAGAACACTCGAAGAATACCTAGCATTTCCCTTAATTTAATGAGGGAGGAAAATAAAATGTTAAATCACCACTTAACCTAAAATTACTAAAAACCTCATGCTATGTATTTCTTGTTTTTTTTTTTTTTTTTTTTTTTTTTCAACTTACATAAAAAAAAATAATAAAATAGAAAATAAAGTGGGTGGCCAACCACCCACAAAAACGGCTGGGGGTTGCCGCGCCACCCCAGACCACCCCAAAGGAGCTCCAAGGTGGCTGCGGCCACCCTTGAAGCAAATTTGGGGTGGTCGTAGTCACGCCCAAATGCAACGGGGTGGCCGCACCACTCCTAGACGCCTCGGGGGTGGTCCCCCAACCTCTTTTGTTATTTTTCATGTTTTATTTATGGGAAAAATATAAAATAGCCCTCCAAACTACCAGTCATTTGTAATTTAGCCTCCAAATGTTTAAAATGTAATAAAGTAGCCCCCCAAACTTTCAACCAGTTGCAATTTCGCCACTCCGTTAAGTAACACCGTCAAAATGGATGGAAAAGTAAAAACGACGTCGTTTTGTTGAGGTAAAGTTACTTAAATGCCCTTTTTAAAAGAAAAATTAAAAAAAAAAAAAAAAACCCACTAAACATTGTCGTTCTACTTTCAAGCAACAAACCCCTTCCACAAAACGTTGTCGTGTTGATTTCTTTCTCAAGCAAAGAACCCCGTTTCTTATTTAGAGTCACTTGATCAAGTTTTGCCATGGACTTCACCCTTTCAGAATCTGGTGGACTATTTAGGTCTTAACAAATTTCACAAGAATCTTTTATTAGTGATTGTAGTGCTTTTGGTGGTCCATGTGGCGGCTGCCAAGTTTGTTCTTGTTATGGAATTTCTATATGTGTAGACCTTGAAGCTAGCCCAGATTTTACCGTGTATGTAGAAGGATATGTTGCACGGCTTCAAGTTTTCCGCAAAGAACCCCCCGTCCAGCAGCTACTTCCTCTTCTTCATCGGCGCCTTGTTTCTTTCATGTGCAATTTGTTCCTTTCAATATTTCAGTTCATCACGCCGTCAAATTAAAAAAAAAAAAAAAAAAAAAGCCCTTGTCGTTTGGCTTTCAAGCAACAAACCCCCTTCCACAAAACGTTGTCGTTTTGATTTCTTTCTCAAGCAAAGAACCCCGTCCAGCAAAAAGAACCCCCCATCCAGTAGCTATTGGATCTTTTTCGTTAGCAACTTGATCCTTTCATGTGCAATTTGTTCCTTTCAAGATTTCAGTTCGATTTTAGTAGGCCAACTCCTTCAGATTTCAACAGATTTCAGCAAACGAAAGAGCCCCTTCAAGTAGATTTCAGTTTGTGACGCCGTTTTCAGTTCGTCACTTCACCTCGCCTCACCTACAATTTGTTTAGCCAACCCATTAAACTTGCAAAAAGCATATATGTCGTGGGGGAAAAGACGTCTTCCTTTTAAGATTTCGGCCACTGAAGGTTTAACACTAAATTTAATTGAATTTTCCTGTTTTTTAAGGTTTGTGGAGTTATCTTTTTCGATGGGTTTAAGTTCTCTTTATTGATGTTTTGATTTGGGTGAAGGGAAATTGATTTTATGGTGAAAGGAAAATAATATGGGTCCCTTTCTTTTTTGTTTTTTTGGGTATATTTTTTTTGCTTGTCTGCTTATTGGGGGGTTTTGGTTCTGCTTATTGTCTGACGTGTTTCACGTATAGGGGTTAATGGGTAGGTATAGTTTTCCCTTTTGTCTGTGATCCCGTACGTGAATTAAATACTACTTTATTTCATTAAAACCCATCAATTTATTTACTAAAACTCCCTTTGTGCATGCCATCAAACACCATCAAAATTTAATGACCTCATAACGAGCAAACAATGAATATAGATGTCTCTCTTTGCCAATTATAATACATATGATGTATTTCTTGAAACTAGCATATATATATATATATAAGCTTGATTTGTTTAATATTTTATTGATTTGTTAATTTTCTTTATTTTTTTGATTGTTTAGGATGACTACACAAGAGTTTGTGTTTTAGGTGCATTACGGTGGTAAGATTAATAGGGGGTTTACATGCGCATATGTGGGAGGTGGGGTAGATGTGTATGATGAGAAATTTGACGAGGACAAATTGTCATTTTTTGAGATTGAGGGTATAGTAAAAAAATATGGATACAAGTCAGGGGATCTTGTGTATTACATACACCCAGGTTGTAGTATCCAGAGTGGTCTAAAATTAATTTCATCAGACTATAATGTGTTGGAAATGGTTGCTGCAAATGTAGGGGTACCGGTTATTACGTTGTACCTTGTTTCATTTGATGAGCCTAGAGTTAATGATGATGAATAGAAGACGATAATGATGATAATGATGGTGAATATGGTGAAAACAGTAGGATTGATCTAGATGATCCTTATTGGGAAGAGATGTTAGAACTGGACTTGTTTGATGAAGATAACAACCTTCCTGGGCCATCCATGGAAGGGGGCATTATCGAGGAAGGTAGTGTTGAGGGTGATGGGGATGGTAATGAGGGTGAGGATGACGAGGAGGATAATCATGATAAAGAGGAGAGTGATGAGGAGGCGGACGGTGATAATTAAAATGTAAGTGCAGAGAGAGCAATAATACAAGTTAGTAGAAGGGGTGAATGCTATGGTGATGAGGTTGATGATGATGATGCAAACTCAGACATGGTACGAAGTGACATTCTTGTATCCCCTCCCAGAAGTGATGAGGAGAATGAGGTTGATTCTCTTACCACATGTGTAACTAGGCGAACAGAGTTTCAACAAACTGACATGTACAACCCACAGTTGAATAATGGACAAAGATTTTCCTCAATCAAAGTCTTTAGAGAAGCTATTAGACAGAACAATTTAAGAAATGGGAAGGATATAAGGTTTAAAAAGAATTACATGGCCAAATGTATTGTGGTATGTAGGGATCAAAGTTGTAGGTATCGGGTTTACGGTCGTAAATGTAAAGATGAGGAGTCATTGGAAATTATATCAATACAGGCCAAACACACTTGTACAAGGAAGCATAGGAATTCGACTGTGAAATCATCATGGATTGCTGATAAACTGATTGACAAGTTTAGAGCACAACCTAACATGCCGTTGAAGGCAAGTCTTGGGGAAGTCAAAGATAAGTGGGGTGTTGATGTTATTAATTGGCAGAAGTATAGGGCTAGAAGAATTGCAAAGGAAATGATTCAATGCAAAGAAAAGCTTCAATACAATGGCTTTGAGATTATTGTGAGACAATTAGACAAACGAACCAGGGTAGTTGTGTGATGATGAAGGTTGATAGAGCTTTACCTGACCATCCAGCATGTTTTCATAGGTTGTATTTTTCTTTGGCTACCATGAAGAAAGGTTTTCGAGCTGGTTGTAGGCCTATCATTGGGTTAGATTGATGTTTTTTTAAGGGGACTTATAAGGGACAACTTTTGTCTGCCATTTCGAGGGATGACAATAATAATATGTACCCAGTGGCACTTGCAGTTGTTGAGGCAGAAACCAAAGATAGTTGGATATGATTTCTTGAGACTTTGCTATCAGATCTTGGCATTCCTCCTGCATAAGGATGGACATTTATTTCTGATCGTCAAAAGGTAATATATTTTAAGTTCATTATATTTATTTGTTTTTGTTTTTCGTTGTTTTCATCAAAAGGTAACCAATTTTTATTTATTATTGTGACTGACTGTAGGGGCTGCAACCAGCTTTTGATGTGGTGCTTCCCGGGGGTGACCACCGGTTTTGTGTAAGGCATTTGTATGCGAACTACAGAGACGTGGGTCATCGTGGTCTTGCATTGAAGGACAAGTTATAGGCTGCGGCTGCAACATACACTGAAGCTGAATTCCATAAGGAAATGGATGAATTGAAGCTTATAAGCCAGGATGCATACAACTATTTGTCAAAGATTGACCCAAGCTCATGGTCCAGGGCTTGGTTCAATACATTCCCCAAGTGTGATCTACTTGTGAACAACCTGTGCGAGTGCTTCAATGCTTACATTCTGAAGGCACGTGACCTGCCGATCATATCTATGCTGGAGATGATAAGGAAGAAGTTGATGAAGAGATATCAAACAAAGAGGGATGGCATCCGCACCATGACTGGTAGGCTTTGTCCAAGGGTTGTTGCAAAATTGGATGAAATTGGACAGATTGTTGGGCATTGCTACAGCACATATGCTGGGGCCGGGTAATATGAAGTGACACACAATAACAAGTAGTATGTTGTAAATTTGTTGAGGAGAACTTATGGCTGTAGACAGTGGGACTTGACAGGAATCCCATGTGCACATGCAATGTCTACAATTTGGTTTTTTAATGCAGACCCCGAAGATTATGTAGATGATTGATATACTGTTGAGATGTATAAAAAAGCATATGATGAAATTATTTATCCAATGCCTAGAGATGACCAATGGGTGAAGACAAACTACGACCATGTGGACCCTCCCCTACGTAAAATACAACCAGGGAGGCCCAGAAAATTAAGGACAAGGGGTCCAGAAGAACCTGTTAATCAATACCGTATGAGGAAGGGTGGAGTTAGGATGAGATGCTCCAAATGTAAAGGGATTGGACACAATAGTAGAACATGTCCACAGAACAGAAGAGAGGCAGTGAATTACAGGGGAGAAAGCAGTAGTGCAAGACAATATGGGGTGAGCTACTACTGGAGCTGTCTTTTTTTATTTTTTTTTATTTTTATGGTTATAATATGTTAATGTTCGACAAATTTGTTATGATAGGTACAAGATGGAATAGGTCCAAGTTTACATGGTCAGACCCCAACTCCCCAGCCAACCACTGCTGCTGAAACAGTAAGTTTCAAACTGTTAATATGTCATTACTCATTGTCATAACTGCATTACATTTGATTTATCAAGTTTTCATCATCTTTGCAGATTTTGCAAGCAACTGATGCATCTTGTCGAGGTAGGAGTATGGGTCAACCTACCCCAGAAGGGTCTGCTGGACTGCAAAGAGGTGGACTACAGACTAAGGGATGGCCTACTCGACTGCATAGAGGTGGGCCAAGGACTAGGGGATGGCTTACTGGATTGCATAGAGGTAGACCAAGGACTAGGGGAGGGCCTACTGGACTATATAGAGGTGGACCAATGACTAAGGATGGAGGTAGAGGTCAATTTCAAGGTACAGTCCACACAGTCAGATTATATGGGCCTCCTCAAACACAGTTCATACAGTCTCAGAGCAATGCTAGTGTGAGCAATTATAATAATATTTTATTGTGGTCCATTTAATTTAATGTGCATTTTACTTTTGAATGAAAGTTAATATTTTAATGTTACATAGTTTCAGGGTATTGTCAACACAGTAAGGTTGTATGGACCTCCTCAAACACAATCCACACAATATCAGAGCAATGCTATTGTGAGCAATGCTAGTACTACTGTGAGTACTTCATACACTAAGTGTGTCTTTTATTTTCTTTTCCTTTGAATTTGATAGTTGGTTAATGTGAGCACACACTTGTCGACGCAGGAACATGGGACATCGCAACCAATTGGATCTTCTCAGCCTCCTCAACCACAATTGGGGCTTACTACTGCATGTACATCAACACCTACCAGAAGAGGTAAAACTATTGTACCAATCGTGGAGAAGACAATTGCAGTAATGGAGGCTAACAAGAAAAAATGGAAGAAGCCGGATTGGCAAAAATATTAGATACAAAGAAATGGATTCTGAAAGCAACAATTGGTCATGTTCGATGTGGAATATATATAATTAATGGTAGACACATTTACCTTGTGAAAGCAACAAACAATTTTTTTTTGGAAATGTCTATTCTTAGCTTTGATGTTAAATGAAAACTGTCTCTATTATTTGGTCCGAATTATATATACAAATGAAGTAGCTTAGGTATTATGTCCAAAACCCAAATGTGCATTTGGTTGGGCAGCTGATGAGGGGAGAACCAAAAGTGTTTTTTTTATGGGTATTCAAGTCATTTGTGTTTGTGTCTTTGTTGCATGCACATTGATGAAGGTATATTGTTTGGGTATTCAATATATCCTCCATTTCTGTTGCATGTACATTGTTTGGGTATTCAAGTCATTTCAAGCAATTTCTAAATTTCACTTGTATAAACATTTAAAGCAAGAAAGCAAATGTATATTTGACATTACCAAAGTTCAAGAATGGAGAATATATAGATACATTTTATCATAGCCATATCATGTACAAATCATATCATCATTGCACCAACACCATCAACAAGAAATAATTTTGCAAATTAATAGCAAGGTGAGTAAAAATCTATACATTAATGGCTACATCAACAAAAGAAGTTCAACAAAAATTAATAGGCAATATGGTTTTCTCACTTTAAGACCAGCCACTAAATACTAAACCCTAAACAAGACAACAACAAAGATGCTAAAATCAAACAAGTGGCCAATGACATCCTTAAGTTTTTTTCCATGCTATTATTTTTGCACTTTTTGGCATCAATCTGCAACGTCAATTTCGCCAGTTCAGTTTCAAGACCCTTCTCTTGATCAGCCATTTGGGCATTGAACTGTGACACAGGGAGCATAGCTTCTTCGTCAACCCAGATAAAATAATCACAACCACGATCATCTTCGTTCTGCATATTTCATAAATGAGAATTAGTCATCAATTGTTCGTTCTATATATTTAAAGAACCTTAATAAAAAAAATTTGAATCCTAAGCCCTTAAAAGAGAGCAAAATTGAATCCTAAGCCCTTAAAAGAGAGAGCAAAATTGAATCCTAAGCCCTTAACAGAGAGATCAAAATTGAATCCCAGCCCTTAAAAGAACAACATAGGTGCTGTAAAAAAACCTAAGCCAAATCCCTCAAACAGATGTCCTCACAACTATGCATGCAAATTATGCACTTCTTTAATCCAAAAAAGTAACAGCAAATCAAAAACCTCATGAAAGTCCATCATACAGATTGTTTAACATTCGTCCTGCAGAACCATCAGGAGAGATTTATGGTTTGAGTGATAACTCAAAACATAAAACATACAAAACTAAATTTTTGTTTTTTACATCAAAAAATTTTTTTGAACAAAAAACATTGACAAATGGAGCGTAATATAATTTAGTCTCCCTAAAAGAACTCCAAGAAGTAAATCTCCTCAACACAATCTTAAAACTGAATCAAAAGCAACCATAACTAACTTATTGTTCCAAATAACAAAAACCATGCAAATTAAAATCCATTTAGCAGTTCTCCAAAGTTGCTTGAGACAAGGAAGCTCAAATAAAGACAAAAAATGAAGCATTCAGCACGTACAGAACCATATAAAAGATACTCATTTTCCAAAATTTTGATGTATATCTATGAACAGAAACCTTCTCGCCGATCACAGGCTCCGATCGGCCATCCCCCAAAATGACAAAAACCTTTTACTGGATCACACCTTTTTTTTTTCTTTTTTTTTTTTTGATAATGGGATCAGGCGGTAAAAATAATATATAAATCTGATAAACTTTTAAATTTAGCAATAATTGGAAGGAACCGACTATATCATTGGGCATATGCATGCAAACTGCAATCTGTTATAATTGAAATTCAGTATCTAGATTACAACTAAATAACTGAAGCTATAGCACTACTACTCATCAAAGGAAAAAGGAGTTGTACTTACAGTTACTGCAATTCGTGAACCTTTATACCATGACCTATTCTCTTTCCTGTTCTCCAAGAAACTTAGAACATCCTGTGACAGAATATATATATATATAATCGTGAAAAACATTAACCTTGAGACTGAATCTGGAACCTAACATTCGTAAGACGGATGCAATTAGCTTACCTGCCCCAGCCGGTCCCAGTAACCTCGACAGATTGCAATGAAAACATGAGTCTCAAAGACCGTATGAAGCTGACTTATTGTATTTGTCACCTGCTCTTTCAGTGGTTGCATTTTACCCCGTACATCAGATTCCACCACAGTTTCCTTTGAATCTTGAAGAATCTTTTTCAACTTTGTAGCATTCTGTACTTTTGTCTGGAACAACAAAAAGAAAGGAAGCAAATCAATGACGCAACAGAAATCCCAGCCAAATTTAGATTTTCAGACAGGAAAAATTACTCTGGACAAAAGGGGAAAACATGGCTGCTGCACATAAATGCAGAAGAGCAGTTATTTAACCCATTTTCCAGGCTCCGATCGGCCATCCCCCAAAAATCACCAAATCAAAACTCCTCTCAAAACCCAATTGGTTTGACAGCCCAGAACATTTCAATTCAACGACAAAACCTCCAAAATCAAACCCCATGATTTGCAATCAATTAATCAACTACAACTGAACAAGAACACCTAATCAACCCTTCAATCAACCACAATCACCCGAAATCAATATGAAACAGAGACCGAAATAACGAATCTAAATCACAATACATGTCAATTTATGTTAGGGGTGAACACCAAATTCAGATGCTCAGCGGAATTAATCTACCCCTCTTTGTGCAAATTAAATAGTAAAACAATAGCAAAATAATAATCAAGCAAACCTACAAGCAAGACACCAAGATTTTTATGTGGAAAACCCTCCAATGCGAAGGTAAAAACCACGGGACCTAGTCCAGTTAAATCTTCCACTATCAACAATAATGAGTTTACAATTTGTCTTCCCTAGAGAAATATCTAGAGGTTATCACCACATCAAGAATACATGCATTCTTGGATTAAACATAAATTCATCACCCTAAAGTGGATTCCAACAATAATAAAGAAAGATCTCACCAAGTAGGTATTAGCAACCAAGCGATTGGAGAGGAATTCCAACGATCGACACCAGTCAATACGTAGCACTCGTCGTCAGGAGCAACACTCTAAATTTGCATCAAGATCGAACCACAAACGACCTTCCAATCTCTGACGAATGTGAAAAAAAGCCTAACCTTTTTTTTTTTTCTCCTTTTTCTTTTTCTCTCCCTGCGCGGCACTATTCTTTTTTCTCCTGCGCGCCGCACTCTTCTTTCTTTTTCACTTTTTCTTTTGTCTCACGTCTTATATATATATAGTACACAAAGGGTTTGAAACCCTTTGTGTTTCCTGCCACGTGGGTTGGTCCCCACATAAAGAGGGACCACCCAACAATTTAAGACCCACACATAAATAAGTAGCAAATCACAAAACACATCAAATGAAACCCTATCTTCTTCCAAAACAAACCGAGAGATGAGAGATAGAAATACAAAGAGGGAAAAACGAAAACAGTAACAAAGAGATGAGAGCTAGAAATACAGAGAGAGGGCGAGAAATGAGAGATAGAAGAGATGGAGAGAGATACCTGGAATCGAGAGACTAAACGGCCGCGATTCACAAATAAACCCTAAGAAACTTATTTCGTAAAACCCCTAATTTTTAAAACCATCTTGACAAGCTCTGAGCCGGATAGGAGAAGGTTTTGAGCTGGAAGTGACGAACTGGAACAAAGAAGACGAAGTGAGAAACAGTATTGACCAAAGTCTGATATGGTTGTCGTGCAAGCGATTTTTTTAAAGCAAAACGACAAGTTTAGTTGGATTTGTTTTTAATTTGATTTTTTTTTTCCAAAAATGGCATTTTAGTAACTTAACCTCAATAAAACGATGTCGTTTTGCATTTTCCATCTATTTTGACTGTACTGACTAACGAAGTGGCCAAATTGTAACTGGTTGGTAGTTTGAGGGCTACTTTATTACATTTTGAACATTGGGAGGCTAAATTACAAGTGGCTGATAATTTGGGGGGCTATTTTATATTTTTTCCTTTATTTATTTATTTTTTATTTTTTATTTTTGTTTAAGTTTAAAATAAAATAAAAAATATTATGGGTGTTTTTGAAAAATGTATTTCATTTTTTAATGAATAACTATCCCTTTCACTTTTTTAGAAGAATAACTATTTCTCTATGTAAGGGATTAATCATTCATACATGAATAATTATTCTTAGGAATAAACCTATACCAAACAAAAGAATTACTATTCCATTCCAGGGGTCTATTCTGCAAACCAAATAGTGCCTAAGTTTAAATGAAGAGATAAATTAATCATTTAATAAATATTTTTACATTTCCCCTCACATGTGGACTCAAACTCTCTTTTAATAGATGAGGCCAAACACTTGAAAATTTTAATTGAAATTGTTGTAGATCATAGAGGCCCAACCTTTGCCAAATGAGTCGTCCGTCATTATCTTTATATTTTTCTTCTTTATCTTTTTTGCCTGATTATGGAATTATCTTTCTAAATTTTCTTCTTTTCTTTATATTTCCAAAGCCTGTGGGTCATATGCCAAATTATTTGTTATACAATTATCACCACTATATGGTCTAATCTTCTTCGATCACCTTTATTCAATGTTCACTCAAGAATTAGCTAGAGAGGTAATTTCATGGGTGATTGGAAATCTTTTTCGTTTTGGTTTTATTCAAAGGTTTCGAAGAGTCAAGGAGTCAAGTACATCGTCAAGTCTTTCTAATGCAGGTCAATGGAAAAGACAGGTAGGAAAATCCCAAAGCATGGACCAATTATTATCACATGGGTACCCCCCGATTTACACTAATCTCAGCCTGCATTACAAGTCTTCCATATCCAATTTCCAAGTCATCAACTACTACCGAGTTAAACTCGATCATCAGAAACTATAAATGTTATGTTGTGAAGAAAGAAGGATTATAAAGAGAGAATCCTTTATGTGTACCGTTTATAAGGATTGTGTTGATATTAATATGTTTCTTGATGTACTGTTTATAAACATCGATCATTGCAGTTATATGTATCACATAATTTGAAGATATTGTTCAAAATCTTCAAGAATAAGTCGATTTAGTTACAATGTTATGTTCACAAGTATAGTTTTGATGTGTAGTCGAATTAATCATAATTTGGGTCTAAGACATTAAGTAGATGTGTGCTTGAATTAGTTGTTAACATTTTGTCTACTCCATGAATAAACATGAAAAGAAATAAGCCAAGATTTCGAATTTAACCCCCTTTTGGTAGAGCCAATTAGTTTAGTGATGGAGGGAAAGGAAATCGATTATTGATAACCTTTTAAAGACAATTGGAGTTTCTCATAATGAAAACTAGTGTGTGCATACTATAGGTTGGTGTTTACTAGCTAATGTAGTAGTACATTCAAATTCTATCTTAATAGTATTATTGGCAACAAAACTAAATATGAGTGAACTACGACAACATTTAGTGACAACTATGTATGTAGCATATCAACATGCATACAAATAAGACAAAAAGATTGGTTATGCAACATTTCTTTTATTTGATATTGGAATCATTTAGAGGTAAATAGCATTAAGGCTTAAGCCTTCCAACAAGCCTTTCGCCCTCCCTCTCTGCTAGGGTTCATCTCTAGCAAAGAGCGCCATCGGAGGTTCTCCCCCTCCGGCCCTCCTCCCCTCTCCCTCTTCTGCCTCCACCCTCCCCTCCCCTCCCATCCCATTGCCCTCTTTCTCTTAGCTAGCTAGCCTATTTACCTGATGCTCCTATCTCTTTGGGTGATTTTTTCTTTCCCTCCCTCTCCGCCTCTTCCCCCTCCTTTGGTCCCCTTTTTTTTTTCACTAGGCTTTTGGATCGGCCGTTCTTTGCCCGATCTACTATCCTTGCCGAACCCACATCGTCGGTCACCCCTCCGCCTGTCCTCTTCGGCTTTGTCCGGGTTCTTCGCGTTCCCGCCATTTTCCCTCAGCAACCTTCCTCCCTCACGTGATTTCTATTTTGGGTTTCTTGTTTCTTTATTTTATTTTCTTGTATTCTCTCCTTTTATTGCTAGCGTTTGTGGTTGTTTCTTTTTGTTTTTGCTTTTGTTGTTTCTGCTTGTCTAGGTACTCTTTGTGGGTGAACTTTTTCCAAGTTTCCCTTGTATATTTGCTCATAAAAAATAAAAAGGAAAAACTTCACAAAAGACCCCTGAACTGCACATTTTGAAAAGACTCCCAAATTTCAAAAACTCTCAATTTCACCTCTCGAACTTTTCAATTTGATGCAATTTACCCTCCTCCATTAATTCTTTTTGTTAAAACCTAACAGAAAGCCAAAAAAAGACCAAATTACCCTTTGATTTTCCTTTTTTTTTAAAAAAAAAAATGAAACTAAATGAAAACAAAATGGTCACAAGGTGACCCAAGGTAAATTGAGAGTTTTAAACTTTGAAATTTTAAAATTTGAAATTAAGGGTAAATTTTAAATTTTAAATTTTGAAATTAAGTGTAAATTTGGAATTTTAAAATTTGAACTTAAGGGTAAATTTGAATTTTAAAGCTATCGGGCTTCCACTATTGAAACAATTATATTGTTTCTTGAGCAATTCTCTACATTAGCAACCGTTGTATTTCGGTCTATGCAAAGGTAGAGGTTCATATTGATTGCTAATAAATGAGACTACATCAACCATGGTAGGTCGATCAATGGAGCTTTCTTGTACACAAAGAAGCCCGATGTTAATGAATCTTGATAGAATAGAAGTAGAGGAAGGATTTCTTGTTGTTTGATCCGTCAACTCCAAACTTCAACCATTTCTCCACAACTTCCAAACCTGTTTTCGTTAGTAAATATTTGTTTAAATAAGAAGCATTTCAATTTGTAAGACTAAGGTAAAACATAAAGAAATTGAAAGGGTATAAAAAGCTACTCACATAACTAAAAAGCTACCCCATAAAGGTAAGCTTAAGGTTCTCTTTTATAGGGAAAATCATTTTAGGGGCAGGAAATTGCTGTAAAGATGCTTTCAAAAATATCTGGACAGGGGCTTGTGGAGTTCAGAAATTAGACAATATTAATTGTCAAACTCCAACATAGAAATCTTGTTAGAATCATGGGTTGCTGTATTGAGCGAGATGAAAAAATGTTAATATATGAGTAAAACGCTGGTTGCTTTAGGGAGCTAAGGGAGTCAAGTCTTTGCTAGCTCAGTTGTATTTCCAAAGATTGTGCACCATATGCCAAAATATTTGTTTTATTATGAGAAAGACGCGTTATACAATTATCACCACAATATGGTCAACCTTTATTCAATAATGTTCACTCGAGAATTAGCTAGAGAGGCAATTTCGGGGGCGATTGGAAATCTTTTCTCGTTTTGGTTTTATTCAGAGGTTTTGAAGAGGCAAGGAGTCAAGGAGTCAAGTCTTTCTAATGGAAGAGATGGGTAGGAAAATCCCAAAGCACAGACCAATTATTATCACATGGGTACCCACCCCCACCCCCCCCCCCCCCCCCCCCCCCCCGATTTACTCTAATCTCAGCCTGGATTACAAGTCTTCCATATCCAATTTCCAAGTCATCAACTACCGAATTAAACTCATCAGAAACTATAAATGTTATGTCGTGAAGAAAGAAGGATTATAAAGAGAGAATCCTATAAGTATAACGTTTATAAGGATTGTGTTGATATTAATTAGTTTCTTGATATACCATTTATAAACATCAATCATTGCAGTTATATGTATCACATAATTTGAAGATATTGTTCAAAATCTTCATGAACATGTCTATTTAGTTACAATGTTATGTTCACAAGTATAGTTTTTATGCATGTGTAGTCAAATTAGTCATAATTTGGGTCTTAAACATTAAGTAGATGTGTGCTTGAATTAGTTGTTAACATTCTGTCTCTTACATGAATAAACATGAAAAGAAATAAGTCAAGATTTCAGATTTCAACCCTTTTAGGTAGCCACTGAGGGAGGGGAAGGAAATCAATAATCGATAATCTCTTAAAGACACCTGAAGTTGCTGGCAACATTTATTCTATAGACCTTAAAAAAAAAAAAAAAAAAAAAAAAAAAAAAAAAAAAAAAAAATTACATCTATAGTATCATTGGCAACGAAACCAAAATGAGTGAACTAAGACATGCAACATTTAGTGAAAATTATGTAGCATATCAACATGCATACAAATTAGGCTGAAAAGATTGCTTCTCCAACATTTCTTTTCTTTCAGATAGGAATCAATCATCGGGCTTCCATTGCTGAAATAGTTACACTATTTTTTGAGCAATTTTTTGCACTGTCAATTGTTAAATTTGTGTCCATCATATTTCGGCCTGTGGAAAATGCTGGTTGCTTAGGTGTAGATAGAGGTGCATGCTCATTGCTAATCATTGAGATTACATCAGACATAGTAGGTCGATCAGTCGAGCTTTCTTGGACACATAGAAGGCCAATGTTAATAAATCTCAACATAATAGAAGTGGAAGAAGGATATCTTATTGTTGGCTCCATTAGGTTCAAACTTCGATCATCTCTCCACAACTCCCAAGCCTAGTTTCATTTCAAATAAGAATAAATTTAATTAAAAACTAATAGCATTTTAATTTTAAAGATTATTGTAAAACATGAGGAATTTTGAACAGTATAAAAGCTACATACATATCTAAGAAGATTGAGTGACTCGTTGTTATAGAAGCTAGTGTTCTTCCTGCCGCTCATAATCTCTAACACCAATACTCCAAAGCTAAACACATCAGACTTTATTGAGTACAAACCATCCATAGCATATTCAGGAGACATATAGCCACTACATTCCAAAATTTAGAAGACGACCCGATTAGTAGCTTGCTCAATAAATTTAACTAGGAATTGAAAGTACCAAGAGAATGTTACTTACTAAGTAAATGTAAAACAAGAGAAATTTAGCTTGCTCAATTAATGTAAAACAAGTTGCATACTTACTAAGTTCCAACAATTCGGTTTGTGTTTGCCTGTGTTTCATTGCCTCCAACTATTCGAGCCATGCCAAAATCTGATATTTTTGGATTCATTTCACTATCCAAGAGAATGTTACTAGGTTTTAGATCTCTATGTATAATTCGTAACCTTGAATATTGATGAAGATAAAGAAGCCCTTGGGCGATCCCTTCAATAATGCGTATGCGTGTCTCCCAGCCTAACATCTTTTTCTTGGTTGGATCTATTTAAATAGTACAACCAAGGAAATTAGTACTTAGGAACCTAGAAACATATGAGAAAAAATATATATACACATATATATACATAAACGTGCACTTACCAAAAAGATAGAAGTCCAAACTTTTATTCGGCATGTACTCATACATTAATATCTTTTCATCTTGCTCGATACAACAACCTAACAGTCTGACAAGATTTCTATGCTGGAGTTTTGCAATTAGTATTGTCTCATTTCTGAACTCCTCAATACCCTGTCCAGATCTTTTTGAAAGCATCTTCACTGCAATTTCTTGCCCTCTGAGTAATTTTGCCTATGAAGAAGAACCAAAAGCTCTTTAAATTTTCATGAAGGTTTACCATTAATGTTGGTTTTCTTAATAGTGTTGAAAGCACATTCATCATGAAGAGGAAAATGTAACGTACCTTGTAAACAGGTCCAAAACCTCCTTCTCCAAGTTTATTCACAGCTGAGAAATTATTTGTTGCAGCTAATACACTCTCATAACTAAAAAGTGGTAACTCGACATCCTTCTCTCTCTTCTTCATATTATTGTTGGCATTCATTTCATCATTGATTGCATGAATTTCAGCATCAAAATCAAATAATAGTAGATTATAACTTGAAGGGCTCTCCCCTGTTTCATCTAGAATGATAAGAATTGGTCACTATACATGCGGAAATGTAGTGTTTGGTCAGAGAAAAATTGAGGTGACATCATTAGGTTCACCAAAGTTCAACCACTATGAGCAATGCCAGTATCTGAAGGTAAGTTTATATAGTCATTTTCGCAAATAAGAACTAATAATTTAGGAATTCATTCCCATTTTAGTAAAATGACCAAATAACTACAAAGCTCCTTCCCGAAGACATGGAGAAGTTTGTAGGAGGATCCCATCAAACTTAACCAATTACTAATCATACTATTTGCTTTTCATTGTTAGGCCATTAGAAAAGTTTGTTAAGTGACTTCCCTAAGAACAAGGACTTTTGACAATTTTCTTGTCTTAGATTAAGGTAGACTTCCTTGTAGTTTTTTTAAAGTGATTTTTATATACGGTTAGAACATTCACATGCACTTACCTTTGCGTTTGAGCCTTCCTTTGCATGAAAACCAAATTGAGAGGCATAAGATAAGCCCTGTTGCAGGGACCAGCACAGCTACCCATACTTTCCATTTGTTGCCTGATTCTGATGAGAATAATCACTATTAGCTAAACCATAAAAGAGAAATTAAGTATTAGTTCAGAAGGAAAGATAACATAAATTTGTGTATCTTTTTCACCTTGGGTACTTGGATACTCAACAGCAGCAAGTCTGAGGTAGATATCTTGTCCAATCTCGCCACCATATGGAAGTTGCTGTAAGTTCAAAAAAGCTCCTTCCCATATCATACACCCCCACTCCTATTATAAGCATAAGCTGTGCAAGAACAATTTTCCATGCAAGCCAATTCACATCTGCTAGCATTCAAGGCCAAATTATATTCTTTCGAATAAACAGGCAATCGCATGTTTGATATTTTCATGAACCAATCTTTTTTGACATTAGCATGCTTATTATTCTCACATTGCAAAGGAGATTTCCTCACACAACCGCCTGACCAATCATTTAGTCTGGTGTCTTCCATCGAAAATGGTTTGAAACCTTTTAGACACTCACAAGGGTTTGAGAAATTGTCAGGGTATTGTACCACGCCAAATGCACCACACAAAGCGTAGACATCTGATAGGTTCGTCGGTGCAGACCAAAATGTATTCCAAACGGAGACGCCAGGTAGCCACATCAGTGCCCTAAACTGTCCTGTTTGGTCAATTCGATATCTAGCAAGGGTAGAAGGATTACGAAGAGAGTAAGTAAAATATCTCTCACTTTCATTAATTTTACTTGTCACAACACTGTAGTTGAAGAACATGCTCCTTTCAGAACGTGAGCTGAGAGATGTTCCATTTTCCGTCCTCCAATAGATTTGGGATCTGTTCCACTCTAAGAAAAACTGATCGGTTCCATTTGGGTTTAACCCGAATGAGAACACACCAGGTGATGGATCTTGTGAATTTTTCCATGAAATGAGTTGCTGTGGTTTTCCAGTAACCCCAAACTTCGCACCTGGCAGCAATGTATCGGTTGGATGGTCGAAACTCTCCCAAAATATAGAAGACGTGTTCGATCTACGTCTCAAAACAAAATTTCCATCATCACCAAGTACAGCTTCAGTTATATTTGAATGGGGAAATGTGAAATTTGTTGACCAAACTGGGATCTCGGCGGAACCTTCAAAAAGAAGTAGATTGCCATTTTCTGAGAGGTAAAGTCTTGAGGAAGATGGGTCAGACAAAGGGTTTTCTCTGTTTGCTACCCAAACAATTTCCTCATGAAACCTTTTATACCTTATGCCCAGGTAGATTTTTGATGAAGTGTCTGGTTTGAAGAAACCGAGCTCAAAAGTGCCACCTTTAGATACTATGGTCTCTCTCTTTGAATGAGAGAGAGAGTGAGCTGGTGAAAGGGTATCAGCAGCTATGGAGAAGCATGCTCTGTAATAAGACAGGATTGAAAGCAGAGCAAATACGAGACATGGCTGGTGATTAGTCATCATGCTACCTATCCCTCTCTAACTTGCAGTACAGGAAGAAGGAAAAGTAATTACAGAAAAATGCTAGAAGAAAACTTTGACTTTTTTTTTTTACGGAGCAATACAGGAAGAAGGAAAAGGAGAAACAAACAAGAAGAAAGAAAAGAATACAAAGAAGAGCTCCAGGGAGTGTATCAGATTTGTGAGCCGCAGCCCATTTTGCTGCCAGATTAGCTTTCTGATTGGCTTGCCTTTGGACTTTTGAAGCTTCCCAAGAAGGAACGCAGGCATGAAAACGGACTTTCCTTGTGACAAAGTTCACTTCCATGTACCGATTTTGAACATCACTTCAGCACAAATTTCTCCAACGGCTAAGACAGAAAGATCAATTACACAACATTTATTTTCTCTTTGAAATACTTGCACTATTTTGTTGAACAATTTCCTCCACCTTCAATTGTTGAATTGACCGTGGACGCCGAAAAGCAGTAAATGGCTTCAAGAGACTGGCAACAGTGGCGGGAGGTGGCTTCAAGTAAAACAGATTGCTTCCGTTTGGATTTAACCCCACCGAGAACAGACCAGGTGCTGGATCTTGCAAAGAGAGATTAATCGCACAAGGCAATAGATATGGTCTCAAACGAGAAGGAAAAAACCCGAAGATAAAAGCATCAAGAAGTAAAAAGGAGGAGCAAAGAAGCCCGTGCTCCTCTTACACCAGCCAAATTTAAGGTTTTTTTTCAGTGGGAGATGGCGGTGCAGAGAGAAAGCTTCTCAGATAAGTTCATGGCAAATCGTTAAGGTGTAAAATGCCGGTTGCTTTAGGGAGCTAAGGGAGTCAAGTCTTTGCTAGATCAGTTGTATCTCATTTTTACTTTGGATTGGATTTTTTTTTTTTTTTTTTTCTTTTAAAGTACATCAACTAAGAAATTACAACAAAGAACAACAAATTGCTAGGCAACCCAACAAAAAGCTCCAAAACAACCACATCACTGTAGGTAGGTAAACAAAAATTAAAAGGAAGAGAAATACTATATTATCTCTTTTACTAACAGAAGCTTACTAAACTGATGTGTAACTTATTCATTAATATTCGTTACATTTATCTTCATTAATTATTTTATTTTCTCTAATGAATAAACTACACATCAGTTTAGTAAACATCTGTGAATAAAAGAGTTAATATTCCTAGCATCAAATGAATTACGCAGCTTCATAAATTTTTGGCATGAACACCATGAAACTTGGTCACCGCACCAGTTACCTTTATATTTTTCTTCTTTTCTATTTTGCCTGATTACGGAATTATCTTTATATATATTTTTCTTATTATCTTTATATTTCCAAAGATTGTGGACCATATGCCAAAATATTTGTTTTATTATGAGAAAGACGAGTTATACAATTATCACCGCAATATTGTCTAATCTTCTTTGATAACCTTTATTCAATGTTCACTCCAGAATTAGCTAGAGACGCAATTTCAAGGGTGGTTGGACATCTTTTTCGTTTTGGTTTTATTCATCGTCAAAATAAACCATAAATGTACTCCCCACTTGCTCTAATCTCAGCCACGTACAAGTCTTCCATATCCAATTTCCAAGTCAACTACTATATATACCTGAGTTAAACTCATCAGAAACTATAAATGTTACGTAGTGAAGAAAGAAGGAAACAAGTTATTCAAACACGGATTTGTTTAAGAAAGCCTTTTTCTTAGACTAGTAGATGTAGATTGAAGTAAATTTGGAGGAAATTTCCTCCAAAACCTCGGAAACAGATCATCTCAATTTCATTTGAAATTGTGTATTCATTTAGTACATTTAGGAGCGCAAACTAGTCCAAAAAATTTGCCCTTAAAAAGAAAATGACAATCTTGCCCTCCTAAATCAAATAAATGAATACTATCTATTTTATTTGAAATAGAAAGGATCATTTTCCACCTCAATAAGTGACATCACTGACTTGTGTCATTCAACATCTTTAGATTTATCAAAAATTAATGTTTAGATTCTTGAGTTAGTAGAATGACAATAAATGGCTATCAAAAATATTAAAAAAAATGTGAGAGATGACACTTCTACCTATTAAAGTAGCCAAGTAGATTGACAGAAATTTTCTCCAAACCAGTTTGGAGAAAATTTCTGTCCATATAAAAATGTTATTTTGCAAATTCTCATCATTTTTTCAGCATGTTCAGCAAATGTGGCATGCTTAATTAATTTTGATTTTTTTTAATTTTTTTAATTAAGATTAATCTAAAGATAAATTGAAAAGTTTGCACCTTCTCCAAAATTTATTCTTCTTTTTTTATAAGAGTTACAATATAGTTTGCATATATTAATTTTATTGTTAATGTAAAAATATAAGAGACATATAATATTCAAACTCTTTTTCTATAAATAGAATTTTGTATACGATCAAATAAGCTTGGTTACCCCATCGCACCAATATAGTTTCTATCAACAAAGCTAGAATTCATACGGCATTGTTTGGTGTAAGCCTCCATTTAGCTTGTGGCGTTCCAAACTTGGGCACCCATCTTCGTCAGTTGTGCTTTAAAGTTAGTATTCTTAAAAAATTTCAAAGCTTTTCAATTAGAGAATAAAAAAAAAAAAAAAGCAAAAATTAATACTTGAAAAATTCCCTGCAGGTGGAGTTAATTGCTAGAGTAAAAATCGTGTTAAGTCTTTAAGCATGATCACTAGTGGCTGGGTCCTACCACACGACGAAGAAATGTCCCACATCGTTTGGGATGGCTGAGTGGTGAATATGGTAGCAAAAAAATTAGAGCTTAATTAGATGTCTTTTTGGCCGCAGCTTTCTTAAAAATGAGAGGAAATTAGCACTTCTAAATTAAGATTTTTTTTTTTTTTTTTCCTTATAATAGGAGTTGGTCATTGTACACCGCTTTAGCGCTCCCAACATGCAAATTTAAGAAGTCAAGATTGCCCTTCATATAGCTATGAGTACAATCATTTCGCAAGGGCAAGATTAACCTTTTACCACTCATTAACCACAATCCAGGCAATCCGCAGCAAAAGTCTCTTGTAGGGCCAATTTTGTGATTTGCAAAGTGGACAGCTTTTAACGTTGTGTTTGAAAGCATTCTTAATATAAATTCATCTATTAGATTTATAAACTCATGTGGACCACATACAAATTTAATGGTGGATTCATTCATTTACTATGGAAATAATTAAAAGGTGATTGGAAAAAGAAAAAACATGAATTGTATCATTTCTCTTCCCAATATTTCTCCAATTCTCTCTTCCATTAGGATTAACAGTGAACAAGACCCCATTTGTAACTTTTTCCAAGTTTCCCTTGTATATTTGCTCATAAAAAATAAAAAGGAAAAACTTCACAAAAGACCCCTGAACTGCACATTTTGAAAAGACTCTCAAATTTCAAAAACTCTCAATTTCACCTCTCGAACTTTTCAATTTGATGAAATTTACCCTCCTCAATTAATTCTTTTTGTTAAAACCTAACAGAAAGCCAAAAAAAGACCAAATTACCCTTTGATTTTCCTTTTTTTTAAAAAAAAAAAATAATAAAACTAAATGAAAACAAAATGGTCACAAGGTGACCCAAGGTAAATTGAGAGTTTTAAAGTTTGAAATTTTAAAATTTGAAATTAAGGGTAAATTTTAAATTTTAAATTTTGAAATTAAGTGTAAATTTGGAATTTAAAAATTTGAACTTAAGGGTAAATTTGAATTTTAAAGCTATCGGGCTTCCACTATTGAAACAATTATATTGTTTCTTGAGCAATTCTCTACATTAGCAACCGTTGTATTTCGGTCTATGCAAAGGTAGAGGTTCATATTGATTGCTAATAAATGAGACTAGATCAACCATGGTAGGTCGATCAATGGAGCTTTCTTGTACACAAAGAAGCCCGATGTTAATGAATCTTGATAGAATAGAAGTAGAGGAAGGATTTCCTGTTCTTTGATCCGTCAACTCCAAACTTCGACCATTTCTCCACAACTTCCAAACCTGTTTTCGTTAGTAAATATTTGTTTAAATAAGAAGCATTTCAATTTGTAAGACTAAGGTAAAACATAAAGAAATTGAAAGGGTATAAAAAGCTACTCACATAACTAAAAAGCTACCCCATAAAGGTAAGCTTAAGGTTCTCTTTTATAGGGAAAATCACTTTAGGGGCAGGAAATTGCTGTAAAGATGTTTTCAAAAATATCTGGACAGGAGCTTGTGGAGTTCAGAAATTAGACAATATTAATTGTCAAACTCCAACATAGAAATCTTGTTAGAATCATGGGTTGCTGTATTGAGCGAGATGAAAAAATGTTAATATATGAGTAAAACGCTGGTTGCTTTAGGGAGCTAAGGGAGTCAAGTCTTTGCTAGCTCAGTTGTATGTCCAAAGATTGTGCACCATATGCCAAAATATTTGTTTTATTATGAGAAAGACGCGTTATACAATTATCACCACAATATGGTCAACCTTTATTCAATAATGTTCACTCGAGAATTAGCTAGAGAGGCAATTTCAGGGGCGATTGGAAATCCTTTCTCGTTTTGGTTTTATTCAGAGGTTTTGAAGAGGCAAGGAGTCAAGGAGTCAAGTCTTTCTAATGGAAGAGATGGGTAGGAAAATCCCAAAGCACAGACCAATTATTATCACATGCCCCCCCCCCCCCCCCCCCCCCCCCCATTTACTCTAATCTCAGCCTGGATTACAAGTCTTCTATATCCAATTTCCAAGTCATCAACTACTACCGAATTAAACTCATCAGAAACTATAAATGTTATGTCGTGAAGAAAGAAGGATTATAAAGAGAGAATCCTATAAGTATAACGTTTATAAGGATTGTGTTGATATTAATTAGTTTCTTGATATACTGTTTATAAACATCGATCATTGCAGTTATATGTATCACATAATTTGAAGATATTGTTCAAAATCTTCATGAACATGTCTATTTAGTTACAATGTTATGTTCACAAGTATAGTTTTTATGCATGTGTAGTCGAATTAGTCATAATTTGGGTCTTAAGCATTAAGTAAATGTGTGCTTGAATTAGTTGTTAACATTCTGTCTCTTACATGAATAAACATGAAAAGAAATAAGTCAAGATTTCATATTTCAACCCTTTTAGGTAGCCACTGAGGGAGGGAAAGGAAATCAATAATCGATAATCTCTTAAAGACACCTGAAGTTGCTGGCAACATTTATTCTATAGACCTTAAAAAAAATTAAAAAAAAAAAAAAAAAATTACATCTATAGTATCATTGGCAACAAAACCAAAATGAGTGAACTAAGACATGCAACATTTAGTGAAAATTATGTAGCATATCAACATGCATACAAATTAGGCTGAAAAGATTGCTTCTCCAACATTTCTTTTCTTTCAGATAGGAATCAATCATCGGGCTTCCATTGCTGAAATAGTTACACTATTTTTTGAGCAATATTTTGCACTGTCAACTGTTAAATTTGTGTCCATCATATTTCGGCTGGTGGAAAACGCTGGTTGCTTAGGTGTAGATAGAGGTGCATGTTTATTGTTAATCATTGAGATTACATCAGACATGGTAGGTCGATCAGTCGAGCTTTCTTGGACACAGAGAAGGCCAATGTTAATGAATCTCAACATGATAGAAGTGGAAGAAGGATATCTTATTGTTGGCTCCAACAAGTCCAAACTTCGATCATCTCTCCACAACTCCCAAGCCTAGTTTCATTTCAAATAAGACTAAATTTAATTAAAAACTAATAGCATTTTAATTTTAAAGATTATTGTAAAACATGAGGAATTTTGAAGAGTATAAAAGCTACATACATATCTAAGAAGATTGAGTGACTCGTTGTTATAGAAGCTAGTGTTCTTCCTGCCGCTCATAATCTCTAACACCAATACTCCAAAGCTAAACACATCAGACTTTATTGAGTACAAACCATCCATAGCATATTCAGGAGACATATAGCCACTACATTCCAAAATTTAGAAAACGACCCGATTAGTAGCTTGCTCAATAAATTTAACTAGGAATTGAAAGTACCAAGAGAATGTTACTTACTAAGTAAATGTAAAACAAGAGAAATTTAGCTTGCTCAATTAATGTAAAACAAGTTGCATACTTACTAAGTTCCAACAATTCGGTTTGTGTTTGCTTGTGTTTCATTGCCTCCAACTATTCGAGCCATGCCAAAATCTGATATTTTTGGATTCATTTCACTATCCAAGAGAATGTTACTAGGTTTTAGATCTCTATGTATGATTCGTAACATTGAATATTGATAAAGGTAAAGAAGCCCTTGGGTGATCCCTTCAATAATGCGTATGCGTGTCTCCCAGCCTAACATCTTTTTCTTGGTTGGATCTATTTAAATAGTACAACCAAGGAAATTAGTACTTAGGAACCTAGAAACATATGAGAAAAAAATATATACACATATATATACATAAACGTGCACTTACCAAAAAGATAGAAGTCCAAACTTTTATTCGGCATGTACTCATACATTAATATCTTTTCATCTTGCTCGATACAACAACCTAACAGTCTGACAAGATTTCTATGCTGGAGTTTTGCAATTAGTATTGTCTCATTTCTGAACTCCTCAATACCCTGTCCAGATCTTTTTGAAAGCATCTTCACTGCAATTTCTTGCCCTCTGAGTAATTTTGCCTATGAAGAAGAACCAAAAGCTCTTTAAATTTTCATGAAGGTTTACCATTAATGTTGGTTTTCTTAATAGTGTTGAAAGCACATTCATCATGAAGAGGAAAATGTAACGTACCTTGTAAACAGGTCCAAAACCTCCTTCTCCAAGTTTATTCACAACTGAGAAATTATTTGTTGCAGCTAATACACTCTCATAACTAAAAAGTGGTAACTCGGCATCCTTCTCTCTCTTCTTCATATTATTGTTGGTATTCATTTCATCATTGATTGCATGAATTTCAGCATCAAAATCAAATAATAGTAGATTATAACTTGAAGGTCTCTCTCCTGTTTGATCTAGAATGATAAGAATTGGTCACTATACATGCGGAAATGTAGTGTTTGGTCAGAGAAAAATTGAGGTGACATCATTAGGTTCACCAAAGTTCAACCACTATGAGCAATGCCAGTATCTAAAGGTAAGTTTATATAGTCATTTTCGCAAATAAGAACTAATAATTTAGGAATTCATTCCCATTTTAGTAAAATGATCCCAAATAACTACAAAGCTCCTTCCCGAAGACATGGAGAAGGTTGTAGGAGGATCCCATCAAACTTAACCAATTACTAATCATACTATTTACTTTTCATTGTTAGGCCATTAGAAAAGTTTGTTAAGTGACTTCCCTAAGAACAAGGACTTTTGACAATTTTCTTGTCTTAGATTAAGGTAGACTTCCTTGTAGTTTTTTTAAAGTGATTTTTATATACGGTTAGAACATTCACATGCACTTACCTTTGCGTTTGAGCCTTCCTTTGCATGAAAACCAAATTGAGAGGCATAAGATAAGCCCTGTTGCAGGGACCAGCACAGCTACCCATACTTTCCATTTGTTGCCTGATTCTGATGAGAATAATCACTATTAGCTAAACCATAAAAGAGAAATTAAGTATTAGTTCAAAAGGAAAGATAACATAAATTTGTGTATATTTTTCACCTTGGGTACTTGGATACTCAACAGCAGCAAGTCTGAGGTAGATATCTTGTCCAATCTCGCCACCATATGGAAGTTGCTGTAAGTTCAAAAGAGCTCCTTCCCATATCATACACCCACTCCTATTATAAGCATAAGCTGTGCAAGAACAATTTTCCATGCAAGCCAATTCACATCTGCTAGCATTCAAGGCCAAATTATATTCTTTCGAATAAACAGGCAATCGCATGTTCGATATTTTCATGAACCAATCTTTTTTGACATTAGCATGCGTATTATTCTCACATTGCAAAGGAGATTTCCTCACACAACCGCCTGACCAATCATTTAGTCTGGTGTCTTCCATCGAAAATGGTTTGAAACCTTTTAGACACTCACAAGGGTTTGAGAAATTGTCAGGGTATTGTACCACGCCAAATGCACCACACAAAGCGTAGACATCTGATAGGTTCGTCGGTGCAGACCAAAATGTATTCCAAACGGAGACGCCAGGTAGCCACACCAGTGCCCTAAACTGTCCTGTTTGGCCAATTCGATATCTACCAAGGGTAGAAGGATTACGAAAAGAGTAAGTAAAATATCTCTCACTTTCATTAATTTTACTTGTCACAACACTGAAGTTGAAGAACATGCTCCTTTCAGAATGTGAGCTGAGAGATGTTCCATTCAGAACTTCCGACCTCCAATAGATTTGGGATCTGTTCCACTCTAAGAAAAACTGATTGGTTCCATTTGGGTTTAACCCGAATGAGAACACACCAGGTGATGGATCTTGTGAATTTTTCCATGAAATGAGTTGCTGTGGTTTTCCAGTAACCTTATCGACCCCAAGCTTCGCACCTGGCAGCAATGTATCGGTTGGATGGTCGAAACTCTCCCAAAATATAGAAGACGTGTTCGATCTACCTGTCAAAACAAAATTTCCATCATCACCAAGTACTGCTTCAGTTATATTTGACTGGGGAAATGTCAAATTTGTTGACCAAATTGGGATCTCGGAGGAACCGTCAAAAAGGAGTAGATTGCCATTTTCTGAGAGCTCAAGTCTTGAGGAAGATGGGTGAGACAAAGGGTTTTCTCTATTTGCTACCCAAACAATTTCCTCATGAAACCTTTTATACCATATGCCCAGGTAGATTTTTGATGAAGTGCCTGGTTTGAAGAAACCGAGCTCAAAAGTGCCACCTTTAGATACTATGGTCTCTCTCTTTGAATGAGAGAGAGAGTGAGCTGGTGAAAGGGTATCAGCAGCTATGGAGAAGCATGCTCTGTAATAAGACAGGATTGAAAGCAGAGCAAATAAGAGACATGGTTGGTGATTAGTCATCATGCTACCTATCCCTCTCTAACTTGCAGTACAGGAAGAAGGAAAAGTAATTACAGCAAAATGCTAGAAGAAAACTTTTGACTTTTTTTTTTTACGGAGCAATACAGGAAGAAGGAAAAGGAGAAACAAACAAGAAGAAAGAAAAGAACACAAAGAAGAGCTCCAGGGAGTGTATCAGATTTGTGAGCCGCAGCCCATTTTGCTGCCAGATTAGCTTTCTGATTGGCTTGCCTTTGGACTTTTGAAGCTTCCCAAGAAGGAACGCAGGCATGAAAACGGACTTTCCTTATGACAAAGTTCACTTCCATGTACCGATTTTGAACATCACTTCAGCACAAATTTCTCCAACGGCTAAGACAGAAAGATCGACTACACAACATTTATTTTCTCTTTGAAATACTTAACACTATTTTGTTGAACAATTTCCTCCACCTTCAATTGTTGAATTGACAGTGGACGCCGAAAGGCAGTAAATGGCTTCAAGAGACTGGCAACAGTGGCGGGAGGTGGCTTCAAGAAAAACTGATTGCTTCCGTTTGGATTTAACCCCACCGAGAACAGACCAGGTGCTGGATCTTGCAAAGAGAGATTAATCGCACAAGGCAATAGATATGGTCTCAAACGAGAAAGAAAAAACCCGTAGATAAAAGCATCAAGAAGTAAAAGGGAGGAGCGAAGAAGCCCGTGCTCCTCTTACACCAGCCAAATTTAAGGTTTTTTTCGGTGGGAGATGGCGGCGCAGAGAGAGCTTCTCAGATAAGTTGAAGGCAAATCGTTATGGTGTAAAACGCCGGTTGCTTTAGGGAGCCAAGGGAGTCAAGTCTTTGCTAGATCAGTTGCATCTCATTTTTCCTTTGGATTGGTTTTGTTTTTTTTTTTTTTTTTTTTTCCTAAAGTACATCAACTAAGAAATTACAACAAAGAAAAACAAATTGCTAGGCAACCCAACAAAAAGTTCCAAAACAACCACATCACTGTATGTAAACAAAAATTAAAAGGAAGAAAAATACTAGGAATACTAACTATTTTACTAAAAGAGGCTTACTAAACTGATGTGTAACTTATTCATTAATATTGGTTACATTTATCTTAATTAATTGTTTTATTTTCTCTAATGAATAAACTACACATCCGTTTAGTAAGCATCTGTTAGTAAAAGAGTTAGTACTCCTAGCATCAAATGAATTACGCAGCTTCATAAATTTTTGACACGAACACCAAGAAACTTGGTCACCGCACCAGTTACCTTTATATTTTTCTTCTTTTCTATTTTGCCTGATTACGGAATTATCTTTATATATATTTTTCTTATTATCTTTATATTTCCAAAGATTGTGGACCATATGCCAAAATATTTGTTTTATTACGAGAAAGACGCGTTATACAATTATCACCACAATATGGTCTAATCTTCTTTGATCACCTTTATTCAATGTTCACTCCAGACTTAGCTAGAGACGCAATTTCATGGGTGGTTGGACATCTTTTTCGTTTTGGTTTTATTCATCATCAAAATAAACCATAAATGTACTCCCCACTTGCTCCAATCTCAGCCTGCATTACAAGTGTTCCATATCCAATTTCCAAGTCAACTGCTATATATACCTGAGTTAAACTCATCAGAAACTATAAATGTTACGTAGTGAAGAAAGAAGGAAACAAGTTATTCAAACACGGCTTTGTTTAAGAAAGCTTTTTTCTTAGACTAGTTGATATAGATTGAAGTAAATTTGGAGGAAATTTTCTCCAAGCTAATTTGGAGGAAATTTCCTCCAAAACCTCGGAAACAGATCATCTCCATTTCATTTAAAATTGTGTATCCGTTTAGTACATTTAGGAGCGCAAACTAGTCCAAAAAATTTGCCCTTAAAAAGAAAATGACAATCTTGCCCTCCTAAATCCAATAAATGAATACTATCCATTTTATTTGAAACAGAAAGGATCATTTTCCACCTCAATAAGTGACATCACTGACTTGTGTCATTCAACATCCTTAGATTTATCAAAAATTAATGTTTAAATTCTTGGGTTAGTAGAATGACAATAAATGACTCTTAAAAATATTTAAAAAATGTGAGAGATGACACTTGTACCTATTAAAGTAGCCAAGTAGGTTGAAAGAAATTTCCTCCAAACTGGTTTGGAGGAAATTTCTGTTTATATAAAAATGCTATTTTGTATTTTCTCATCATTTTTTCAGCATGTTCAGCAAATGTGGCATGCTTAATTAATTTTGATTTTTTAATTTTTTTTAATTAAGATTAATCTAAAGATAAATTGAAAAGTTTGCACCTTCTCCAAAATTTATTCTTCTTTTTTTATAAGAGTTACAATATAGTTTGTATATATTAATTTTATTGTTAATGTAAAAATATAAGAGACATATAATATTCAAACTCTTTTTCTATAAATAGAATTTTGTATACGATCAAATAAGCTTGGTTACCCCATCGCACCAATATAGTTTCTATCAACAAAGCTAGAATTCATACGGCATTGTTTGGTGTAAGCCTCCATTTAGCGTGTGGCGTTCCAAACTTGGGCATCCATCTTCGTCAGTTGTGCTTTAAAGTTAGTATTCTTAAAAAATTTCAAAGCTTTTCAATTAGAGAAGAAAAAAAAAAAAAGCAAAAATTAATACTTGAAAAATTCCCTGCAGGTGGAGTTAATTGCTAGAGTAAAAATCGTGTTAAGTCTTTAAACATGATCACTAGTGGCTGGGTCCTACCACACGACGAAGAAATGTCCCACATCGTTTGGGATGGCTGAGTGGTGAATATGTTAGCAAAAAAATTAGAGCTTAATTAGATGTCTTTTTGGCCGCAGCTTTCTAAAAAATGAGAGGAAATTAGCACTTCTAAATTAAGATTTTTTTTTTTTTTTCCTTATAATAGGAGTTGGTCATTGTACACCGCTTTAGCACTCCCAAC
This sequence comes from Corylus avellana, assembly GCF_965113065.1. Classification (NCBI taxonomy): domain Eukaryota; kingdom Viridiplantae; phylum Streptophyta; class Magnoliopsida; order Fagales; family Betulaceae; genus Corylus; species Corylus avellana. Next base: position 17,583,071 of record NC_142491.1, on the reverse strand, counting down.
ATGCAAATTTAAGAAGTCAAGATTGCCCTTCATATAGCTATGAGTACAATCATTTCGCAAGGGCAAGATTAACCTTTCACCACTCATTAACCACAATCCAGGCAATCCGCAGCAAAAGTCTCTTGTAGGGCCAATTTTGTGATTTGCAAAGTGAGCCGCTTTTAACGTTGTGTTTGAAAGCATTCTCAATATAGATTCATCTATTAGATTTGTAAACTCATGTGGACCACTTACAAATTTAATAGTGGATTCATTCATTCACTATGAAAATGATTAAAAGGTGATTGAAAAAAAAAAAAAAAAAATGAATCGTATCATTTCTCTTCCCAATATTTCTTCAATTCTCTCTTCCATTAGGATTAACAGTGAACAAGACCCCATTTGTAACTTTTCCAAGTTTCCCTTGTATATTTGCTCATAAAAAAACAAAAAAAATGAAAACTTCACAAAGGACCCCTAAATTACTGCACATTTTGAGAAGACTCCCCAAATTTCAAAAACTCTCTATTTCACCTTTCGAACTTTTCAATTTGATGCAATTTACCCTCCTCCATCAATTCCTTTTGTTAAACCCTAACAAAAACACCAAAAAAGAAAAATTACCTTTGATTTTCCTTAAAAAAAAAAAAAAAAAAAAAAAAAAAAAAAAAAAAAAAATTGAAACAAAATGGTCACAAGGTGACCCATGGTAAATAAAGAGTTTTAAATTTGAAATTAAGGGTAAATTTGAAATTTTAAAATTTAAAATTAAGGGTAAATTTGAAATTTTAAAATTTGAACTTAAGGGTAAATTTGAATTTTAAAGCTATCGGGCTTCCATTATTGAAAGGGTTATATTGTTTCTAGAGCAATTCTCTACATTGGCAACTACTGTATTTCGGTCTATGCTAAAAGCTAGAGGCTTTGGTATAGCTAGAGGTGCATATTCATTGCTAATAAATGAGACTACATCAACCATGGTAGGTCGATCAATGGAGCTTTCTTGTACACAAAGAAGCCCGATGTTAATGAATCTTGATAGAATAGAAGTAGAGGAAGGATTTCCTGTTGTTCGATCCGTCAACTCCAAACTTTGACCATTCCTCCACAACTCCCAAACTTGTTTTCGTTAGTAAATATTTGCTTAAATGAGACGCATTTCAATTTGTAAGACTAAGGTAAAACATAAAGAAATTGAAAGGGTATAAAAAGCTACTCACATAACTAAGAAAATTAAGTGAATCACTGTCAGAGAAGTCAGTATTCTTCCAACCACTCACAATCTCTAGTAGCAATACTCCAAAGCTAAACACATCAGATTTTATTAAGTATAGACCCTTGATAGCATATTCAGGAGACATGTACCCACTGGATTCCAAAATTTAGTACATCACTCTTTTAGTAGCTTGCTAAAAGAATTTAATTGTCAATTGCAAATGTCATATTTAAACCAGGTTGCATACTTACTAAGGTCCAACAATTCGTTTTGTGTTTGCTTGTGTTTCATCGCCTCCAACTATTCGAGCCATGCCAAAATATGATATTTTTGGATTCCTTTCACTATCCTGGAGAATGTTACTTGGTTTTAAATCTCTATGTATGATTCATAACCTTGAATATTGATGAAGATAAAGAAGCCCTTAAGCGATCCCTTCAATAATGCGTATGCGTGTCTCTCAACCTAACATCTTTTTCTTGGTTGGATCTATTTAAAGAGTACAATCAAGGAAATTAGTGCTTAAGAACCTAGAAACGTATTGAGAGAAAAATATACACGCATAAACATGCACTCACTAAAAAGGTAGAAGTCCAAACTTTTATTGGACATGTGCTCATATATATATTAATATCTTTTCATCTTGCTCGATATAACAATCTAAGAGCTAACAAGATTTCTATGCTAGAGTTTTGCAATTAGTATTGTCTCATTTCTAAACTCTTCAATTCCCTGTCCAGATCTTTTTGAAAGCATCTTCACTTCAATTTCCTGCCCTCTAAGTAATTTTCCCTATGAAAGAGAACCATAAGCTCTTTAAACTTTCATGAAGGTTTACCATGCATTAAGGCAATTTTCTTAATAGTGTTCAAAGCACATTCATTAGGAAAATGTAACGTACTTTATAAACAAGTCCAAACCCTCTTTCTCCAAGCTTATTCACAGCTGAAAAATTATTAGTTACAGCTAAGACACTCTCGTAACTGAATAATGATAACTCAGCATCCTTCTCTCTTTTCTTCAAATTACTGTCAGTATTATTTCCATCATTGATCGCATAAAGTTCAATATCGAAATCAAATAATAGTAAATTGTCAAGGTATTGTACCACGCCAAATGCACCACACAAAGCATACACTACAGAATAATTCGTCGGTCCAGAACGAAGTGTAGTCCAAATGGAGACGCCAGACTGCCACACATGTGCCTTGATTTGTCCCGTTTGGTCAACCCGATATTTAGCAAGATTAGAAGGATTATAAAGAGAGTAAGTAAAATATCTCTCACTTTCATATTCACTTGACACAAAAGTGCAGTTGAAGATAAAGCTCTTGTCATGAACTACGCTGAAAGATGTTTCATTCCAAACATCAGAACTCCAATAAATTTGGGATTTGTTCCACTCTAAGAAAAATTGATTGCTTAACCCCAAGGAGAACACACCAGGTGCTGGATCTAGAGAATTATAGGGGTAATTTTGTCATTTTTCTAGCATTGAGGCACCTTGTTATTGTTTTGGTAGTTTGGGGAGTAAATTGTGTAATAGATTGTTTATAGGGAGATTGTCATTGAACTGGTAGTTTGAGGGAGTTAAAAGAACTTTACCCTTTAAAATTATATTCCCCCCAAAAACTAACAATTATTCTTATGACGAAACTGAGAAAAGGACACTATGTCCCTCCTACTATCATGCCTCATATATTGAGAGAGAGGAAAATTAAAATAGAAAATTTTTTAATTTTTTAATTTTTAAAAAAGTGGCAAGTATCCCTTGTGTGCATGGATTGACATCGCCATCAATTCTAAATGAAAATTGATGATGAACTTTGAAAAAAAAAAAAAAAAAAAACACTAAAAGAAGCACTTAATGGGTGGTCGAACCACCCTTTAACCTGATTTAGGGTGGTCAATCACTCCTATAATAAGCTAGACATAAATTGAAAATTATAATTTATACCTTAAGTTACAAATACTCACAATTAATCTGATTATCATAGATTAAATCACCACAATCACAATAAGCAAAAAATTAAATGAACACACGAATTTAATGCTAAAGTGGAAACATTTTTGAAGAACTCTTCAAAAAGTAAAACTACTCAAGGAGTTAGCTAACACCAAAGACATTCACAATTGAAAAATTATGTTACATATTGTTCTACTTACAAAATCGCGTAACCTCGATAAATGATACGTTCACCTCCCACCACAGTGACTTCAGAAGTTTAATTTGGCTTTCTTCTATATGAGTTACCTTCATGGACAAACCTTATCCACTTCAAATCAAAAATATGATTGGTCTTTTCCCTTTTTCATGTAGAGGTGCCCACCCAATTTATTTTAAAGAAATCGAGGCACTCAAACTTTCACAATAATTTATTTTCTCAATTTAATCGTAAGTAATCAAATTATATTTCTAAACTTTAATATTTGAATTGTACGTTCTTTTAAGTTAATGTGTTGATGAATATATATATACACATTCTTTACATATTTTAACTTTACAAAAGATATACTTCTAGTTAATGTGTTGATGATTATTATTTTTATTATTTACATTATTTATTATTTTTGACGATAATTATGTTTCAGTTATTTCTTTTAATTTTTTTTTTTTTTTTTTATAAGTATTTCTTTTGGCTCAGTCACTGTTTGTATTAAGGGAAAATTTCAAATAGGGGGAACATAGCCCTTAGCCTAGGTAGATTTTTTATGAAGTCCCTGGTTTGAAGAAACCGAGCTCAAATTTGATACCTTTAGATAATATGGTGTCGCTCTCTGAAAGAGAGTGACCTGGTGAAAGGGTATCACCAGCTGTGGAAAAGCATGCTCTGTAATAAGACATGATTAGAAGCAGAGCAAATAAGAGCCATGGCTTCCTCGTCATGCTACTCATATATCCCTCTGTATAACTTGCTGTAACGCAGTTAATAATTACAGAAAAATGCTAGAAGAAAACTTGGTCCCTTTTTTTTCGAAGCAATACAGAAAGAAGGGGAAGGAGCAACAAACAAGAATTTAAGAAAAGAATACAAATGACAGCTACAGAAAGCATATTCATAAGAATTGTGAGCCACATCCCATTTTGGAGCTAGATGAGCTCTCTGATTGGCTTGCCTTTGGACTTTTGAGGCTTCCCAAGGAACGCAGACAAAAAAGACTTGGGAGTTTTTTTGTGACAAAGATCACCTCCAAAAGATGCTGGCCATTCCTTACAGATAACAATTGGAAAATGCTGAGCTCTTTTTGTTGTAGTTGTGTATTTCCAACACTTATGTGTCAATATCAACTTTAGTCAAACTTTTATTTCTGCGTGGTCGTAATTTCTGGCAGAATAGTAGTAGCCTCCCAGTGGCCTTGATTTTCCATAGATCGAAAGAATTTTGAGAAGGAAAGTTTGAAATATATTTGAAAAATCTAATTGTCTCCGATCTACATCTAGATGGAGGTTGAATAGGTATTTACCAACAATAAACAGAATTAAAAATCTTAAGCATGCAACACAGCAACAACACCAAATATATATAATAAAAAATGTTGTAAATTAAGAGACACATATATTTGGTTATGAAGAGAATTCTTTAAAAGTAAAACTTTTCTGAGACAGTTAAACCTAAAAAATCACAAGTATGAGAGGTCTTAAAAAGTAAAATCACTCAAGGAGTTAGATGTATCCACTATAGAAGACTAATTTACAAATTGTTTCACTTGAAGACCAAATCTTATAGCCCTAATACAAATCTTATTTATTTATATTATTTAATATTTTTGAGAATAATTATGTTTCAGTTATTTCTTTCAATTTTTTTTTTTAATAAGTATTTCTTTTGGGTCGGTCACCACTCACTAGTGTATATATTAAGGGAAAATTTCAAATTGGGGGAACATAGCTCTTAGCCCCATGGTTCCGACCGTGGGCTAATCATCACCAGGCCATCTTGCATCTTTTCTATTGGGCCGGCCCAATTCAGTGCTGCATCTTCGAATGGACCGATCTAGAGGAGATTGTAAGCCCTTGATGAGTCTCATCTCCATTGCTGGGATCGGTTGCATTTCCATTGCTTGGGTTTTCAGTGCAACCATATAATTGGCTTAGTTCATATAAGATTTATATGGGTTAATTTTGGATGCGGGTTAGTCTCCTTAAAGGAGCTTGAAGAAGAAATCATAGAATGACAGACGCTTTTGGAGCTTCGAAAAAATGGTGGACCTCCAGAAAAGTATCTATCTATATCAACAATTGATTGCTCAGAAACTTTTGGACTCTTTTTGCCTCTATGGTGCAAAGTACTTTGGAGAATTGCAAAAACTCTCTGAGTTCTGTTTGGTTAATATGAAATTAAGTACCGAAAATTGCAAAGTAAGTAGAAAATTTTCTGACAAAAACGAGGTCGCGGTGCGATAGGTAGGATTAGTTTGTGTTCTTCATCTGACGATTTTCCCAATCCTGCATTCAAAATAGAATAGTTAGAGATAGTTAGAACAGTTGGATTTTAATTTGGTGTTGAGTGTTGACGTAGAGATTTGATTAATATATAGTTGTGAAAAAAAAAAAAAAAATTATCGTCAATAATAGTAAAAATTTACAGATACAAAATGGCTGTGATTATACTTTATGATATGAGTCACATTATTGCAGTTGTGTGTTTAGGGATAATGTTAGGTTCACAAGTATAGTTTGATGTGTAGTTCGAATTAGTCATAATCTGGGTATAAAATTTACAGCAAATTAGTTTACTAAGGGAGAGGAGGAAATTGGTTACCAATAATCTTTTAAAAACATTTGGATAAGATAATAATCAAAAATAACTTGTGCATATTATACGCTAGTGTTAATGATGCAGGACAAAAGGAAAACAACAGAAATTAAAGAAGAACAAAATAAAAGATGGATAAATTTCTTGTTGATTAGAGTGACGCCTCAAAAAGAGAAATCTAATACAATATTAAATTACTAGTTATCCTAAAAACTTAAACTGGTAGGAAGAGGTAAATTTAATTACTTAATCATTATAATAAACTCAGAAACTAAATGTTATATAGTGAAGAAAGAAGGATTAAAGTTATTGAAACACGTTATTCCCATTGCTTGAGTTTTTTAGAGTGACATTGGCATTTGACAATGAGGTGGTAGTTTAAGGTAGTTTATGTGTTTTTTATCTAAAATGTTTTAGAAAGTTTTTCTTTTTCTTTTTTCTTTTTTATAGTTGTGATATGATGTAAAAATAAAAATAGTCTTGAATATTTTGCATTTTAAGTTATTTTTTAATACTTCTATTTTTTTGGGGGGGGGGTTAAAAAAAAACACAGTTATCCTAAAAATTAGGGGTATCAAAAAATACCCGTGAACTGGGTACCCCGGTTCTAGTTTTTGGCATCCGATTATAACCGGGTAACCAAGTACCAATATATATATATGGTTAAAAAAACACAGTTATCCTAAAAATTAGGGGTATCAAAAAATATCGGGGAACTGGGTACCCCGGTTCTAGTTTTTGGCAACCGATTATAACCGGGTAACCAGGTATATATATATATTTGGCTTTTGTTTTTACTTTAGGTTTATATTTGCTTTTGAGTTTTGATTTAGGGTGTTTATATTTGTTTGTTTGTTTCAGAACCCATCATTAGTCGTTACAGCCCTCTGCCTCCTCTCGACTTCTCCTTCTCTCTCTCTAACTTCACTACAAAAATTAATTTTTTTTTTGACTAGGGGTTTTTGACGTGTCGTTTTTGACGTTCATCAACCGTTAAAAGGGTAGGTGTCAAAAAACTGGGGTTTTTGACGTGTCTACAGTGACACGTCAAAATTTTTTTTTTTTTTTTTTTTTAATAATTCCTGATATATATTGGATAATTTCAATATTTCAATTCCAATTACAATAATTTCAATATTTGTAATCCATAATCCACCTATATAATCCGTATCCAAATATTCCATCCAACATATATATCATCAATAATCCACCTATATAATCCGTATCCAATATCCAACAACCAATATATATCCAATAATCCACCTATATAATCCGTATCCAATATCCAACACAACACAACCTATATAATCCGTATCCAATATCCAACACAACACAACCAATATATATCCAATATCCAACACAACACAACACAACCAATATATATCCAACATCCAATATATATCCAAAATCCAACATATATATCATTAAACAAAATTCAATATCCAATCCACTTACATAATCCACAATCAAATCCATAATTCACAATCCAATCCATAATTCACAATCCAATCCACATACATAATACAATCCACCTACATAATCTACAATACAATCTATAATACACATCCATAATACAATCCACCTACATAATCCACAATCCAATACATAATATACATTCATAATACAATCCACCTACATATTCTACAATTCAATCTATAATACACATCCATAATACAATCCACCTACATAATCCACAATCCAATACATAATATACATTCATAATACAATCCACCTACATAATCCATAATCCACAATCCATCTACATAATCCATAATCCACAATCCACATATATAATTTACCATCCATAATCCAATCTAATCCAATCCATAATCAATTTCCAAGAATATATATATCCAACACAACTTCATTAAACAAGATAATATATCCAATATATATATCCAACACAACACAACTTCATTAGACAAAATTCAATTTCCAATATATATATCCAACACAATACAACACAACTTCATTAAACCAAATTCTATTTCCAATATATATATCCAACACAACACAACTTAATTAAACAAAATTCTATTTCCAATATATATATCCAACACAACACAACTTCATTAAACAAAATTCAATATCCAATATATATATCCAAGACAACACAATTTCATTAAACAAAATTCTATATCCAATATATATATCCAACACAACACAACTTCATTAATAATATGTATCCAATATCCAACAAACAAAATTTCAACACACATACTACATTTCAACACAACACATAACAAAACATATATATAAATCAAAAAAACGTTCTAACACAAGGCAAAACAAATATACAATAAAACATTTCTGGAGTATCAACTAGAAATTAGTTTCAATTAGTCTCAACAAGCATATAGTGAGATCTAACTATACACAAAACAATAAACAATAATATGTATGTAGAACTTAACAAACAGTGATGACCAGCCCTATGGCGCTCTACTCAACACAATCATCCTCCAACTCCTAATTTGCATTACCTGCGAATGAATTGTGAACCAATAATAATCAATACAAAAATTAGAAATTATTCTATAATATGATGCAAATATACGTAAGTTTTAAAATGGACCGCTGTAACTAGGGGTTTGTAACAGTTATTCTAACAGTGAACAATTGTTAGAAAAACAAAATAAAATATAGAATTACCTCTCGGGGGCGCAGACCCAGACGTCGACCCGAACATTGCCTCGAGCTGGCGGAAACGAGCCTCAAAAATGTCATCTTTCTCTGCTATCTGGGCTTTTTGTCCTTCAATCTGCCTCGCCATCTCATCCATTGCACTTTTTTGTGCTGCCCGCTCCTCTTCAAGTTCTCTGATTCTATCTGTCATCTGTGAGAACGAGGAGCTCCAAGAATTTTGAGACCGTGTCTGGGACGGTGTATAGTATGAATGTATGCTGCCCCGCACCGGCAGCACATTCGGACCCAGCTGGCGGACCCTACCAGCATACTCCGGCTTATTTCCATGCGCCTGAGCATACGCGTCATTAGGTGTCCACCGTACCGTCCCTTCTGTCACGGTATCAGTATTTGCCGGGTCAGTGGCCGCCAATTCCTTCATCCTCTCCTGTACATTAAAAAACAAGTTAGTATATCGTATAAGGAACGTTAATCATAAATAATTTATCAAAATATATATGCTTGAGTACTTACACATCTTTCTCTGACCACGTCATTCGGATAACCACCTTCCTTGTATGTGTGAGTCTTGATGTAACTTTCCGCTCGAGTTGGAGGAGTGCATGACATCAAGATTGTGCCGTAATAGATTATCTTTCCAATACGGCAACCTAAAGAAAACACTTTTCTTCTTCCACAACACGTTAGCAGTATCGCCTTCTCTTTCTGTCGCCCCACTCTTCTTCCGTTTCTTGTCTTTTTTCTTCTTATCCGCCCTTGCCTTACCGGCATTCTCATCTCCATATGCCATATCTTGCAATTGGCTAAGAATTTCATCTCCACTTGGCACATCTGGGGCACATTCAAATTCTTGTTTGCCGTCAAATGTTGTTCTATTTCTCCTCCACGGATGATCAATAGGCAAGTATCGCCTGTGCCCCATATAACAAAATTTCCTGCCGTGTTTTAACCGCCTGGATCTCGTCGAGTACATACAGCAGGGACATGCCTTCTCACCCCTGTTAGGCCACCCAGACAAATCTGCGTATGCCGGGAAGTCATTAATTGTCCACATCAACTGGGCTCGTAGCACAAAATTCTTTTTTTTGGACACGTCAAATGTGCGTATACCTACAGTCCATAATTCTTGTAATTCCTCAATTAAGGGTTGTAGGTAGACATCTAGATCCATTCCAGGTGACTTTGGGCCCGGGATTATCAACGATAGTATAAATGAAGTTTGTTTCATGCACGTCCAAGGAGGCAAGTTGTACGGTACAAGCATTACAGGCCAAGTGCTGTGGGATGTGCTCATGTTTCCGAATGGATTAAATCCATCCGAGGTTAGTCCAAGCCTGACGTTCCTGCTGTCCGCCGAGAAGTCTGGATGCAAATTATCAAACGCCCTCCACGCTTCACCATCGGCCGGATGCCTCAATACACCGTCCTTAGTCCGGCCTTCTGCATGCCACCTCATGTAAGGAGCAGTATGCTCTGACATAAACAATCTCTGTAGTCGTGGTATAAGTGGAAACCACCGCAACACCTTCACCGGGCGTTTCTTACTCGATGATATGGGTTGCCCATCCTCATCCAACTGAATTTCATCCTTCCACTTAGATACTCCACAAACAGCACATGTATCCAAATCCTTATTGTTCTTCCAAAATATCATACAATTATTAGGACACGCCGGTATCTTCTCATACCCTAGGCCCATGTCCCTTAGAAACTTTTTTGCCTCATATGTATTAACCGGCAAAGCTTCATCACTAGGAGGCAACAACTGATTGATGAACTCAAGAAAAGATGAAAATATTGTGTTACTAAGTCCGCCAACACACTTTAAGTTGTACAGATGTACAGTAGCACTAAGCTTGCTATGTTTGGTCCCATCATGAAGTGGCTTCTCTGCCTTCTTAAGCAAGTTACTGTACTTTACTCTGTCACTGTCGTCGGCTTCTTCATTCACAGTTTCTTCATTCCCCTGCACCGCAACTTCATTCCCCTGCACCGCAACTTCAGGCTCACAATTGTCTTCCATGACATCGTGCATGCCGAATAGATCACGCAACATTGACCGCATGTTTTCACCCTGCGCTGCGCCTAAACCCTGATCCGTGTTCGTGGTAGACGACGTAGAGACTGCAACAGGATCCCGGACAGGCCTCTCACCGTGATAATACCAGGTTCTGTATGCAATCATTATTCCCTTACCCCCTGTCAAATGGTCAAATACCAAATCCGGTGGGTGGCGCTGCTTATTACGACACACCTTACAGGGGCAGTGAATTTTTCCATCAGGGATTGTGCAGTTCCTAACTGCAAAGTCCACGAATGATCTACACCCGTCTCTGTATTCCCTTGTACCCCTAGACTGTGTCATCCAACTCTTGTCCATAGCTTTAAGTACTGGGACCCTAACTGAATAAATTAAATAAATCTAAGTTAGTTACTTAGATGTTCTTTTATTTTTTGTGGTTCTTTAACTACATCGTTTCGATTTTTTTATTTTCACTTTTAATAAACAAACACATAAATTGACTTTTAATTATAACATCTACATAATCTTAATATGCAAAACCTAAGTAAATTACATATGGGCACCCTAAATAAACTACATATAGCTAGTTAGGTTAAATGTTGGTTTTTCTTTTTTTGTTTACTAAACCATTTATGCATTTGTATGGAAAGTGTAGATAAAATCCAATATCCAGCTTCAATTCCAATGTTCGTTGTTTTTTACTTTATACGTACGCATATTAGGAATTACATACTTAATTATTCTAAGTTTTGTAAATGTAAACATTCACATACGAATCGATAAAAATAGATATGCCGTTGTTAATCAAAACCTACACAAAATATGGGTCTACATCCAAATGCAAACTTCTCCAGAAAAACATAATTTCAAACTACCAAGGTACGTAATTGTACATGCATGCATGCAAATACATTAAACAATATTCTCACCATATACAAACCAAACATGTCAAACTATTCAAATATATTACAAAACATATATCTTAAGCAAATAAATTACTTACTTAACCTATAAAATTAATTTACATTGTAAATTACATTTTTTTTATATAATTTAATTAATTATCTATTAAATTAATTAATTAATATATATATATTTAATCTATAAATATATAATCTGTATATATATATTTGCAGATTATATATATATATATATATATATATATATATATATATATATATATAGATATTACGAAATATATAATCACATATATAAACCCATATATAAATATCTGTGTATATATATATATATAAACCCATATATATATATATATATATATATATATATATATATATATATATACCTGATTTTCGAGTAGGAGAACGAGTGCCGGCGCGAGAGAGCCTTCGGAGCTCGAGGTCGTGGTCGCCGGAGGGAGTAACGGCGGTGACGTGCGCCGGCGAGAGAGAGAGAGCCACCGAGAGGGAGAATACCACGTGAAAAAAAGCCAGAAATGGCCGGGGACAAATGCTGCAGAGGCGCGCGAGGGGCTGGGTTGAAGGAGAAAAACCAAAAGGGCTGTTGAAGGTTGCAGGCGGAGGAGTTGGGCGCGGGGAGAGAAAGAAATGGGAGAGAAGAAGATGCAGGAGATCGATCGACGTGTCAGCAGGAGGGAAAAAAAAAAGAAGAAAGAAAAAAAAGAAGAAAAACTAGGTGGTAGGGGCGACGTGCAGGGGAAGGCGCAGCAGGAAAAATGCGCGCCTTCCCGAGGACCTTTTTGACGTGCCACTTGGCACGTCAAGCCCATCTATTCATTTTTTTATTTTTTTTTTAAATTTTATTATAATTATATAATAAAATCTTATTTCTATTAACATTTTATTTCTTTTATTATATAATTTTTCCATCTTATATAACATATTATCCATTCTCTCCAATTAAAATTAATTATAGAATAAATAAATAAACAAATTAATATTTTAGATATATAGATATATAATTAAATGTATCAACTAACCGGCCGCATATATTGTGTTTGTCGAGTTCGTATGAGTTTTGCAGGTCTTATAAAATAAATGTATCGAGTATGACCCATATATTTTTATAAAAATAATATGGGTACATAGCTATCATATTAATATTAATAGACTGATCAATTTAAGCATACATCATATATATATATATATATACCAACTTCATTTATACTAATATGATAAACTATATATAATTTTCCTATCCAATCAAAATTAATTTTCTATGCCAATTAACATTAAGTGTTGTTTATTACATATTTGTTTATATCATACTTAAAATTATTTTTGATATATATATACATATATATATACATATATATATAATTAAAATTAATATACTTTTTTGACGTGTCATGCTTGACACGTCAAAAGTTTTTGACGTGCCATGCATGGCACGTCAAAAACTTATGAAATATATATATATATATATATATTATCTTATTTAAACTATTTTCATAAAATTGTATTTATTTAAATGTTATTAAAATAGTATTTACTCTATCATATATATATATTTATTCTCTCCAATTAAAATTAATTAGAGAATAAATAAATAAACAAATTAATATTCTACATGTATAGATATATAATTAAATGTATCAACTAACCGGCCGCATATGTTGTGTTTGTCGAATTCATATGAGGTTTGCAGGTCTTATAAAATAAGTGTAACAAGTATGTTTTATATATTTTTATAAAAATAATATGGGTACGTAGCTATCATATTAATATTAATAGACTGATCAATTTAAGCATACATCATATATATATATATATATATATACCAACTTCATTTATACTAAAATTAATATACTATATATAATTTTCCTATCCAATCAAAATTAATTTTCTATGCCAATTAACATTAAGTGTTGTTTATTACATATTTGTTTATATCATACTTAAAATTATTTTTGATATATATATACATATATATATACATATATATATAATTAAAATTAATATACTTTTTTGACGTGTCATGCTTGACACGTCAAAAGTTTTTGACGTGCCATGCATGACACGTCAAAAGTTTTTGACGTGCCATGCATGGCACGTCAAAAACTTATGAAATATATATTATATATATATATATTATCTTATTTAAACTATTTTCATAAAATTGTATTTATTTAAATGTTATTAAAATAGTATTTACTCTATCATATATATATATATATATTTATTCTCTCCAATTAAAATTAATTAGAGAATAAATAAATAAACAAATTAATATTCTACATGTATAGATATATAATTAAATGTATCAACTAACCGGCCGCATATGTTGTGTTTGTCGAATTCATATGAGGTTTGCAGGTCTTATAAAATAAGTGTAACAAGTATGTTTTATATATTTTTATAAAAATAATATGGGTACGTAGCTATCATATTAATATTAATAGACTGATCAATTTAAGCATACATCATATATATATATATATATATATATATATATATATATATATATATATCAACTTCATTTATACTAAAATTAATATACTATATATAATTTTCCTATCCAATCAAAATTAATTTTCTATGCCAATTAACATTAAGTGTTGTTTATTACATATTTGTTTATATCATACTTAAAATTATTTTTGATATATATATACATATATATATACATATATATATAATTAAAATTAATATACTTTTTTGACGTGTCATGCTTGACACGTCAAAAGTTTTTGACGTGCCATGCATGACACGTCAAAAGTTTTTGACGTGCCATGCATGGCACGTCAAAAACTTATGAAATATATATATATATATATATATATATATATTATCTTATTTAAACTATTTTCATAAAATTGTATTTATTTAAATGTTATTAAAATAGTATTTACTCTATCATATATATATATATATTTATTCTCTCCAATTAAAATTAATTAGAGAATAAATAAATAAACAAATTAATATTCTACATGTATAGATATATAATTAAATGTATCAACTAACCGGCCGCATATGTTGTGTTTGTCGAATTCATATGAGGTTTGCAGGTCTTATAAAATAAGTGTAACAAGTATGTTTTATATATTTTTATAAAATAATATGGGTACGTAGCTATCATATTAATATTAATAGACTGATCAATTTAAGCATACATCATATATATATATATATATATATATATATATATATATATATATATATATCAACTTCATTTATACTAAAATTAATATACTATATATAATTTTCCTATCCAATCAAAATTAATTTTCTATGCCAATTAACATTAAGTGTTGTTTATTACATATTTGTTTATATCATCATACTTAAAATTATTTTTGATATATATATACATATATATATATAATTAAAATTAATATACTTTTTTGATGTGTCATGCTTGACACGTCAAAACCATGCATGACACGTCAAAAACTTATGAAATATATATATATATATATATATATATATATATATATATTATCTTATTTAAACTATTTTCATAAAATTGTATTTATTTAAATGTTATTAAAATAGTATTTACTCTATCATATATATATATATATATATATATATATATATATATATATATATATTTATTCTCTCCAATTAAAATTAATTAGAGAATAAATAAATAAACAAATTAATATTCTACATGTATAGATATATAATTAAATGTATCAACTAACCGGCCGCATATGTTGTGTTTGTCGAATTCATATGAGGTTTGCAGGTCTTATAAAATAAGTGTAACAAGTATGTTTTATATATTTTTATAAAAATAATATGGGTACGTAGCTATCATATTAATATTACTAGACTGATCAATTTACGCATGCATACATATATACTAATGATAATAAACTATAATTTATACTAATGACAATAAAAATTAATTTTTTATGCTAATTAACATTAATTGTTTGTTAATGCATATTTGTTTATATCAAAATTATTGTTATTTTTTTTATTTATTAAAAAAAATTTTTGACGTGTGGAATCGACACGTGAAAAATTTTTTGACGTGTCAATTCCACACGTCAAAAGTTTTTGACGTGTTGATTCCACACGTCAAAAACTTTTGATGTGTCAATTTCACACGTCAAAAAACTTTTGACGTGCAAAAAAAGACACGTCAACAAAAATTTTTTTGACGTGCGCAATTTCACACGTCAAAAAACGCATATTTTTTTGTAGTGCTTGTTCAATCTCTCTCTTAATCTCTCAGTTTCTGCATTAAAGTGAATGAAAGAAGAAATAAATAAGCATAAGAAAGAATGAATGAGATGATATGATATAAAAATAAAACTATTTTTAAATGTTTTATATTTTAATTTATTTGTTAATGCTTTTATTTAGTTTTTACTTTTTTTTTTTAAAAAAAAAAGGTTATTCTAAAAACCGTTGCCAAACTCGTGAGTCATTATCTTTATATTTTTCTTCTTTTCTATTTTGCATGATTACGGAATTATCTTTATATATATTTTTCTTATTATCTTTATATTTCCAAAGATTGTGGACCATATGCCAAAATATTTGTTTTATTATGAGAAAGACGTGTTATACAATTATCACCACAATATGGTCTAATCTTCGTCGATCACCTTGATTCAATGTTCACTCGAGAATTAGCTAGAGAGGCAATTTCATGGGTGATTGGAGATCTTTTTCCTTTTTGTTTTTTTCATCATCAAAAAATTTTTAATGTTGAGAGATTTTGAAGAGTCAAGTTGTTAAGTCTTCCTAATGCAACTGGTCAATGGAGAAGATGGGAAGGAAAATCCCTCACCTCATTAGTAGATATTTCTTATGTTCACAAGTATAGTTTTTATGTGTAGTTGAGTTAGTCATAATTTGGGTTTAAAATATTAAGTCGATGTATGATTGAATTAGCTGTTAACATTCCGTCTCTTACATGAATAAACATGAAAAGAAATAAGCCAAGATTTCAGATTTCAACCCTTTTAGGTAGCTACTGAGGGAGGGGAAGGAAATCAATAACCGATAATCTTTTAAAGAAACTTGAAGTTGTTGGCAACATTTATATCTATAGCCCTTAAAAATAAATAAATAAATAAAACATTTTTATCTATAGTATCATTGGCAACAAAACTAAAATGAGTGAACTAAGACAACATTTAGTGACAATTATGTAGCATATCAACATGCATCCAAATTAGGCTGAAAAGATTGCTTCTCCAACAATCAATCATCGGGCTTCTCCAAAAGATTGCTTTTCTTTCACATAGGAATCAATCATCGGGCTTCCATTGCTGAAATAGTTACACTATTTTTTGACCAATTTCCTGCACTGTCAACTATTGAATTTGGGTCCATCATATTTCGGCCTGTGGAAAACGCTGGTTGCTTAGGTGTAGGTAGAGGTGCATGTTCATTGCTAATCATTGAGATTACATCAGACATGGTAGGTCGATCAGTCGGGCTTTCTTGGACACAAAGAAGGCCAATGTTAATCAACCTCAACAGAATAGAAGTGAAAGTAGCATACCCTATTGTTGGCTCCATCAAGTCCAAACTTCGATCATCTCTCCACAACTCCCAAGCCTAGTTTCATTTCAAATAAGACAAAATTTAAGTAAAAAGTAATAGCATTTTAATTTATTAAAAAGTAATAGCATTTTAATTTAAAAGATTATTGTAGAACATGAGGAATTTGGAAGAGTATAAAAGCTACATACATATCTAAGAAGACTAAGTGACTCGTTGTTATAGAAGCTTGTGTTCTTCCTACCGCTCACAATCTCTAACACCAATACTCCAAAGCTAAACACATCAGACTTTATTGAGTACAAACCATCCATAGCATATTCGGGAGACATATAGCCACTACATTCCAAAATTTTGTAAATGAACCTATCAATAGCTTGCTCAATGAATTTAGCTAGGAATTGAAAGTACCAAGAGAATGTTACTTACTAAGCAAATGTAAAACAAGAGAAATTTAGCTTGCTCAATTAATGTAAAACAAGTTGCATACTTACTATGTTCCAACAATTCGGTTTGTGTTTGCCTGTGTTTCATTGCCTCCAACTATTCGAGCCATGCCAAAATCTGATATTTTTGGATTCATTTCACTATCCAAGAGAATGTTACTAGGTTTTAAATCTCTATGTATGATTCTTAACCTTGAATATTGATGGAGATAAAGAAGCCCTTGAGCAATCCCTTCAATAATGCGTATGCGTGTCTCCCAACCTAGCATCTTTTTCTTGGTTGGATCTATTTGAATAGTACAACCAAGGAAATTAGTGCTTAAGAGCCTTGAAACATATGAGAAAAAAATATATACACATATATATACATTAACGTGCACTTACCAAAAAGATAGAAGTCCAAACTTGTATTGGGCATGTACTCATATATTAATATCTTTTCATCTTGCTCAATACAACAACCTAATAGTCTGACAAGATTTCTATGCTGGAGTTTTGCAATTAGTATTGTCTCATTTCTGAACTCCTCAATACCTTGTCCAGATCTTTTTGAAAGCATCTTCACTGCAATTTCTTGCCCTCTGAGTAATTTTGCCTATGAAGAAGAACCAAAAGCTCTTTAAACTTTCATGAAGGTTTACCATTAATGTTGGTTTTCTTAATAGTGTTGAAAGCGCATTCATCAGGAAGAGGAAAATGTAACGTACCTTATACACAGGTCCAAAACCTCCTTCTCCAAGTTTATTCGCGGCTGAGAAATTATTTGTTGCAGCTAATACACTCTCATAACTAAATAGTGGCAACTCAGCATCCTTCTCTCTCTTCTTCACATTATTGTTGGTATTCATTTCATCATTGATTGCATGGATTTCAGCATCAAAATCAAATAATAGTAGATTATAACTTGAAGGGATCTCTCCTGTTTGATCTAGAATGATAAGAATTGGTCACTATACATGGAAATGTAGTGTTTGGTCATAGAAAAATTGAGGTGACATCATTAGGTTCACCAAAGTTCAACCACTATGAGCAATGCCAGTATATAAAGGTAATTTTATATAGTCATTTTCGCAAATAAGAACTAATAATTTAGGAATTCATTCCCATTTTAGTAAAATGACCAAATAACTGCAAAGCTCCTTCCCGAAGACATGGTGAAGTTTGTAGGAGGATCCCATCAAACTTAACCAATTACTAATGATACTATTTGCTTTTCATTGTTAGGCCATTAGAAAAGTTTGTTAAGTGACTTCCCTAAGAACTTTGAACTTTTGACAATTTTCTTGTCTTTGATTAAGGTAGACTTCCTTGTAATTTTTTTTAAGTGATTTTTATATACGGTTAGAATATTCACATGCACTTACCTTTCCGTTTGAGCCTTCCTTTGCATGAAAAGCAAATTGAGAGGCATAAGATAAGCCCTGTTGCAGGGACCAGCACAGCTACCCATACTTTCCATTTTTTGCCTGATTTTGATGAGAGTAATCACTATTAGCTAAACCATAAAAGAGAAATTAAGTATTAGTTCAAAAGGAAAGATAACTTAAATTTGTGTATATTTTTCACCTTGGGTACTTGGATACTCCGCAGCAGCAAGTCTGAGGTAGATATCTTGTCCAATCTCGCCACCATATGGAAGTTGCTGTAAGTTCAAAAGAGCTCCTTCCCATATCATACACCCACTCCTATTATAAGCATAAGCTGTGCAAGAACAATTTTCCATGCAAGCCAATTCACATCTGCTAGCATTCAAGGCCAAATTATATTCTTTCGAATAAACAGGCAATCGCATGTTTGATATTTTCATGAACCAATCTTTTTTGACATTAGCATGCGTATTATTCTCACATTGCAAAGGAGATTTCCTCACACAACCTCCTGACCAATCATTTAGTCTGGTGTCTTCCATCGAAAATGGTTTGAAACCTTTTACACACTCACAAGGATTTGAGGAATTGTCAGGGTATTTCACCACGCCAAATGCACCACACAAAGCGTAGACATCAGATAGGTTCCTCGGTCTAGACCAAAGTGTACTCCAAATTGAAAGGCTAAACAGCCACACCTGTCCCCTGATCTGCCCTGTTTGGTCAACCCGATAATTAGCAAGGTTAGAAGGATTTTGAAGAGAGTAAGTAAAATAACTCTCACTTTCATTTTTACTTGACACAATAGTGTAGTTGAAGATAATGCTCCTTTCAGAAAGTGTGCTGAGAGATGTTCCATCCCGAACTTCCGCATTCCAATAGATTTGAGATCTGTTCCACTCTAAGAAAAACTGATTGCTTCCATTTGGATTAAACCCGAAGGAGAACACACCAGGTGCTGGATCTTCTGAATTTTTCCATGAAATGAGCTTCTTGATCCCAAGCTTTGCACCTGGCAGCCATGTATCGGTTGGATGGTTGAAACTCTCCCAAAATATAGAAGACGTGTTCGATCTACCTCTCAAAACAAAATTTCCATCTTCACCAAGTACTGCTTCAGTTATATTTGACTGGGGAAATGTCAAATTTGTCGACCAAACTGGGATCTCGGAGGAACCTTCAAACAGGAGTAGATTGCCATTTTCTGAGAGATAAAGTCTTGAGGAAGATGGGTGAGACAAAGGGTTTTCTCTATTTGCTACCCAAACAATTTCCTCAGGAAACACTTTATACCATATGCCCAGGTAGATTTTTGATGAAGTTCCTGGTTTGAAGAAACCCAGCCCAAATTTGCTACCTTGAGATAATATGGTGTCGCTCTCTAAAAGAGAGTGACCTGGTGAAAGGGTATCACCAACTATGGAGAAGCATGCTCTGTAATAAGACATGATTAGAAGCAGAGCAAATAAGTGCCGTCGCTTCCTCGTCATGCTCCTCATATATCCCTCTGTAGAACTTGCTGTAACGCAGTTAATAATTACAGAAAAATGCTAGAAGAAAACTTGCTCCCTTTTTTTTCTAAGCAATACAGAAAGAAGGGGAAGGAGCAACAAACAAGAATTTAAGAAAATAATACCAATGAGAGCTACAGAAAGCATATTCATAAGAATTGTGAGCCGCATCCCATTTTGGAGCTAGATGAGCTCTCTGATTGGCTTGCCTTTGGACTTTTGAGGCTTCCCAAGGAACGCAGACAAAAAAGACTTGGGACTTTTTTTGTGACAAAGATCACCTCCAAAAGATCCTGGCCATTCCTTACAGATAACAAGTGGAAAACGCTAAGCTCTTTTTGTTGTAATTGTGTATTTCCAACACTTTTGTGTCAATATCAACTTGAGTCAAACTTTTATTTCTGCGTGATCGTAATTTCTGGCAGAATAGTAGTAGCCTCCCAGTGGCCTTGATTTTCCATAGATCGAAAGAATTTTGAGAAGGAAAGTTTGAAATAGATTTGAAAAATCTAATTGTCTCCGATCTACATCTAGATGGAGGTTGAATAGGTATTTACCAACAATATACAGAATTAAAAATCTTAAGCATGCAACAACACCAAATATATATAATAAAAAATGTTGTAAATCAAGAGACATATATTTGGTTATGAAGTGAATTTTTTTAAAGTAAAACCTTTATGAGGTAGCCAAACCTAAAAAATCATAAGTATGAGAGGTCTTAAAAAGTAAAATCACTCAAGGAGTTAGCCTTCGTTTGGTTCGCGGAATGTTTAGTCCATTGGAAAAGGATTAGCTATTACTGGGAATAGAAGAGTGTGGAATAGATTAACTATTCATATTCCTTTGTTTGGTTGTAAAGCTGGAATAGACCAGCTAATCATATTCCTTCGTTTGATATAATGTAATTTGTTGGCGAATGGAATCATATTGTGATCAAATTTCCTAAAATACCCTAATAATACAAATACAATTTATATTATTAAGGACTTTCATTCTTTTCTTTTCTTTTTTTTAAACATAAACAACTTTACTATAATTTCTTTTTCTTTCTTGTTTTTAATTATGTCAGGCATGTGGCCTTTTTTCTTTTTTTTTTTGCAATTATGCTACAAAATTATTTATATAAAAAAAATATAGTTGGAGAAAACATAATCAAACTCAATCTTGCAATCAAAAAAAAAATATAGTTGGAGAATGTACAGAGAATCAAAAGAAATCAAAAAACAGATTAAAATATATTTGTATTTTATAAAACCTTGCAGATTTTGTTTCTCCGTCAAAGAAAAAAAAAATGAGAAAAAAGAGATATGGAGAAACAGAATTAAAATAAAAGGTACATAAATAAAAAAAAAATAAAATAAAGAGAAACGGAGAGAAGAAAATCAAAGAGAAACGGTACTAAGAATCAAAAGAAATAAAAAAGCAGAATTAAAAAAATAAAAACTGAGAAACGGTAGAGAGAAGAAGGGAGACGGCATAGAAAAAAAAAATCGTTTGTACTTGCAGAAAAACTGTACCAGAAGAATCAGAGAGAAAATAGAAAGAGAGATAGAAAAAGAGAGAACGAAACATAGAGACTGAGAAAAAAGAAACGGAAATATATATATATATATATATATATATATATATATATATGACTTTGATTAATGACGACAAAAAGTCGTTGCTAAAGGTCTTTACACCGTCGATAGTGTTGAGTATGCACTTAATGACATCCCCACCATCGAAGTTGAAGTTAATCATATAGTTGATGGTATATGAAATTTTTTTTTTTTTTTTTTTTTTTGGTAACAAGCCTTCCTTCATTCAAACAAAGAGATTAAAGATATAACCAAAAAAAAATACAAGCTTACTAAAAATCCCAACCGGATAGATCTCAAAAAACGCAAATGAGATCATTAAGGAAATGAGTGATGTGAATATTGGCCGAGAAAACTCTTACCGCGGCGCATACTGGTGATGTATATAACAATCGGGATTCCGAATACTCCTATGAAACATCTAAACAAGCTTCCTAAAAAGCCATGGAGATTTAGATGAAAGGTAACTTCAACAATAAATTATATAAAATAATCATAATAATTTTTAGGAAAAACTTCACTTTGGCCCCCTGAACTTCCATCCGATTTTCCAAACTCCCCTGAACTTCCAAATCTCTTATTTTTGACCCCTAAACTTTCAATTATTCCCAATTAGAACAATTCCGTTAATTTTAACAGTTAAAAATACCCAAAAAAAAATGACCAAAATGTCATTGATTTTCATTTAAAAAAAAAAAAAAAAATTTTGGAAGTTGGAATTTTATACAAAAGTCAGAGGTATAAACGTCATGTAACGTTTAAAATCTGACGGAGGGATCTACATTGAGACACCACAAAAAAAACAAGGTTTAGCGACATGGTTATTTGGGGCATTTTTGGCCAAAAAAATGTCCCTATTGATTTCGCAACGCTTGATTAGGGGCACTTGGGACACGTCGGTTTTTATGGCGACTAGAATTTAAGATTGAGACGTTTTTTTTACTAAAGAGCGCCTCAAAAAGGGGATGTTTGGAACAAAGCGCCCCCTTTTTTAAAAGGGGGCGCTTAGTTGTGAAAAATGCCCCCTTTTTTAAATAGGGACGCTTCCTAGGCAAGCGCCCCCTTTTTTAAATGGGGGCGCTTCCTAGGCAAGCGCCTCCTTTTTTAAATGGGGGCGCTTTCTAGGCAAGCGCCCCCGTTTTTAAATGGGGGCGCTTCCCCTCATTCTAAAATTGGGGCGCTTGATTAGGAAGCGCCCCCGTTTTTAAATGGGGGCGCTTCCTAGGCAAACGCCCCCATTTAAAAAAGGGGGCGCTTCCTAATCAAGCGCCCCAATTTTAGAATGAGGTCGCTTCCTAGGCAAGCGCCCCCTTTTTTAAAAGGGGTCGCTTGCCTAGGAAGCGCCCATTTTTTAAATGGGGGCGCTTGCCTAGGAAGCGCCCCTTTTTTAAATGGGGGCACTTGCCTAGGAAGCGCCCTCATTATAAAAATGGAGCGCTCAGGTGGGCAAGGGGGCGCTTGCGTGTAAAGGGCCCCTATTTCTAATGGGAGCACTTCCACACCGCATAGCGCCTCCAATAATTAATATATAAAGAAAATATTTTTCCCATGCAATCCATATATATTTTTTTTATTCTCCTGATATACAATACGCAATACAATATTGTATTGCGTATTTTCTCCATAAATATTGAATTAATCCATAAATATTTTCTCCATTCATCAATCTCAAACAATCTTTTATATATATATATCTCACAATACATATTTAATCCATATATACAATCTCATATCTCATAAGACATCTAAATCCAAAATGATGATGTCATAAACACAAAGAGTACCACATCTTAAAGAGTTAACAAAAATTGTACCATACATATGAAATAAAATAACCAAAACGATATCATAAACACAAAGTGTACCACCTCTTAAAAGAGTTCACAAAAATTATATATTGCTCGTAAACGGCCAGTGTATTCTACATTCTCCATGACCTTGGCATAAGCGTCATCAGTTGCCCAATTTATTCATCCATGTGTCAAGCTTGAGCTTACTGCAATGTCTTGTGAACTCAGAGCCCTCATCTTCTCCTATATTTATATAGAATATGGAATAGTGTTACGCATGAACTAATCGACTCATAAAGACTTACAATATTATAGTGTTTTTGAAAAAATAAACACATGCATACACAAATTAAATATACAAGTTAATCACATACAACTTTGTCCTCAATGTCTGTATTGAGGAAACTGCTATGTTACATGGTGAAATGCTTAGAATTTAATTTTTTGGAGCAGATAACTTTTTGGGAGGCATGTCTTACTCTTACTGATTATTATTTAAGACACCTTTTCCTTAGATTGCAACATTGATGATTAGCTAAGAGTTTAGATTTGCTTTATTTGGTTTTGACTCTAAAATAAATTTTCTTTACTGTTTTACCTAGTGCCCATAAACAAATTTCAAAATGATACAATAGTCAAAATTTAGCAGTAGAATGGGACTTCAATGGAGTAGATCACTATTGATGATGCTATATATTTTTCTACCCTTTCAACACATCCGTGCAAAGTATTTTCCCCTAATGAAAATATTATTTGATCTCAAATTTCTACCTAGTATGTGTGAGAAGATTTTTATTAGTTGAAAGTGGCACCTTAATTATCATGAGAAAAATACTTTAAAACTTATTTTTTTTCGAAAATCAGATGATTGACTAATAATTTCCTGATGATAAGATAAATTTTATGGCAAAGATAAGATCTATCTGGTGGATAAGACAATTAAAATTCAAAAAATGACACCAATCTCGACGAGTAATTTTTGATAGTAAAGCAGACTATTCTGGTACTATCAATGAAGAGGAAAAACAAGGAAACATGCTAATAAAGGATAAGGAAAAACAATAAAAAAAAAAAAAAATTTTTAAAAAAGAAGAAGGTATTACGAACGAACTGTACAGTGAAATCAAAACTGAATTAAATTTGAAAGAACACTACAAGACAACCACGGAGATTCTTCAAAATTGTGATTGCTGCATTCAACAAACCAACTACACCCTAAAAGCAGAGAAAAATTTGCTGAATTTAAAATCTCTAATTCTCCTAAAAATTATAATACATCAAAAATTTGACTATTAGAATCCCAAATCGACAACTTAAAGAGACAGCAGATACAAAGAAAAACAGAGACAGAGAGAGACTCACTAGTACAAGAACGTAGAGAGAGGCAGGCTGGTTTCGACTGGAGAAGATGGCCTGTGGGTTGGCCAACCGTGCGGGTCACTGGGCGCCAGAGAGAAAGATAGGAAAATCGAGATTGAGAGAGGGGCAACTGGCGCTGTAGAGAGAGATATGGATCGATATATATTGAGGGAGAGGGGAGAGGCTAGGGATCAAAAATATATATCAGGATATATATATATATATCCTGATGCAAAGAGGGGGGACTGGCGGGCCGCGCGGGGAGAGGTTAGGGAAAATATATATTGAGGGAGAAATTAAGTCTTAGAGCGGGAGCTGAGGAATCAAAAGGAAAATTAAGTTCCCGCTCGCAAAAACAAAAAATATAAATATATTAAAATTAAAAAACACTTATAAATTTATTTATAAAAATAAAAAGTAAATACAAAAATTAAAATACATTTAAAAGAGACTTAAACTAAAAAATATATAAATGCAAAATCAGTTAATGTGGTTGTCTAGATTAAAAATTCATCTATGTGATATAAAAACAAAAATAATACTAATTCAGAAATTATCGGGATAGGCCACAATAATAATTTAATTCCTGTAATCAATTAAATTCTGTCAAAGTAGTTAACGGATTCCATTAGTGTATCACATCATTACCAATCGATACATGTCATTCTTATTTAAAAGTAAATAAATATATTAAATATATAAATTAATTTTAATATTAAAAAAAAAATGAGGGCAGGGATCGGAGGGGGTGGCCAACGAGCCACCCCCAGAAATGGCCGGAAGTGGCGTGCGGCCACCCCTAGCCACCATGGGGTGGCCCGCATCCCACCCCTTAGGTGGGGGTGGCCTTTGGGCCATCGTTGATTAATTTGGTTGGGGGTTGGGGGTGGTGCACGGCCACCCCCAGCAAAATCTGGGAGTGGCTCGATGGCCACCCCAGCTGCGGAGTGACACGCAAGGCACCCCAAGGTGGCCAAGGGTGGCTGCGCGCCACCCCAATGGGTCGGGGGTGGCAGCGAGCCACCAGGATGGCTCCTTGGCCACCCCTTCCCCCAAAGGGGGTGGCTACCAACCGGCAACCAACCCATATTTTTTTTCAAAAAATAATAATAATTTGTAAATTTTATGGGTGTTAATTATTATTTCCCCCCAATGAACTACGACCACTCGATTACCATATACCCCTATATACTACCAACTTTACATTACAACCCCGACCATCAAATTAAACTATATCCTTTCGCTACTAAAACCCACATTCCGTCGGTTAAGGTTGTTTAGTTGGACGGGATCAACCGGCCATCACGTACGTGCGACTAGTTCATAGGTAGGGATTCGGTGGTGAGTGGGTGGGCGTTGGGTTAGAATTAATGAAAAATTTCATAAGATTTATTTGAATTAAAGATACTGTACAGGGAGAGGGAAAATATTGAAGGGAAAAGTATTAGGTGAGAGCTAAGGAATCATAGGTGAGCTTAATTTTTCCTAGGGAAAATTAAACTCGCGCACTAACAAAAATAATTTCAGTGCGCCTACTATCCAGGTGCCCTTATTTAAGTGCGCCGGCTGGCAAGCATCCCTAATTAGGGGCGCCTGCCAGCTAGGCACCCTTAACAAAGGGTGCCTAGTTGGCAGGCGCCTCTAATTAAGGGTGCCTAGATGGCAAACTCCCCTAATTAAGGGTGCTTGCCAGCCAGGTGCACTTAATTAAGGGCACC
Source organism: Corylus avellana (assembly GCF_965113065.1). Taxonomy (NCBI): domain Eukaryota; kingdom Viridiplantae; phylum Streptophyta; class Magnoliopsida; order Fagales; family Betulaceae; genus Corylus; species Corylus avellana. Next base: position 17,556,230 of record NC_142491.1, on the reverse strand, counting down.
TAGCTGGCAGGCGCCCCTAATTAAGGGCTCCTAAATGGCAAGCGCCCCTAATTAAGGGCACCTAGATGGCAAGCGCCCCTAATTTAGGGCGCTTGCCAGCCAGGTGCACTTAATTAAGGGTGCCTAGCTGGCAGGCGCCCCTAATTAAGGGCGCTTGGATAACAGGCGTTTCGAATTAAGAGCGCTTGCAAGCCAGGTGCCCATAATTAGGGGCGCTTGCTAGCCAAGCGCACTTAATTAAGGGCGCTTGCCAGCCAAATGCACTTAATTAAGTGCACCTAGATGGCAGGTGTCCCTAATTAAGGGCGCCTGGATAGTAGGCGTCCCGAATTAAGGGTGCTTGCCAGCCAGGCACACTTAATTAAGGGCGCCTGAATAGTAAGCGTCCCGAATTAAGGGCGCCTGGATAGTAGGCGTCCCGAATTAAGGGCGCTTCCCAACTAGGCGCCGTTAATTAGGGGCGCTTCCCAGCCAGGCGCACTTAATTAAGGGCGCCTATTTAGCAGTCGGCCCTAATTAAGGGCGCCTGGATAGCAGGCGTCTCGAATTAGGGGCGCTTGCCAGCCAGACGCACTTAATTAGGGGCGCCTACCAGCTAGGCGCCCCTAATTAAGGGCGCCTAGATAGCAGGCGTCCTGAATTAAGGGCGGTTGCCAGCCAAGCGCACTTTATTAACTAAATTGGGGCATGTCTTATTGGAATGTCCCGAATTAAGGAGACGTTTTTCTGCGCAGGCGTTGCTAATTTTATTTTGTGTCGTTTACACAATAAAACGTCCCTATAAGGGGATGTTTTATTAAACCGCCTCTATTCCAAGCGTTACTAAACCTTGTTTTTTTTGTAGTGAGAGTAATTGAAAGTTCAGGGGTCCAAAATGAGAGATTTGGAAGTTCAGGGGTTTGTAAAATCAAGTGGAAGTTCAGGAGACCAATGTGAAGTTTCTCGTAATTTTTATACTTATTTTTCATCACAAACGAAAAAGAAAGAGGAAAAAAGAAAAAGAAAAGTTGGGCCTCAGGGGAAGAGTAAGAGACTCGTATCAATTAAGCTTGACAATGAAAACAAAGAAAATGAAATGGGCAAGAAATTGACGTCTTATTTCTTTCTTCCCCTTCTTAATTATCATAGAAACGTGGTCATGCATTCACACAGTACAGGTCCTTCAATCAACAAGTTGTAATTAGGAGAATGACATATACATGGCTATAAAGAAAGAGGAAAAAACTTTTCAAAAAAAAAAAAGAAAGAGGAAAAAAGAAAAAGAAAAGTCAGGCCTCTTGGGGACACTAAGAGACGCTTATCAATTAAGCTTGACAATGAAAACAAAGAAAATGAAAAGGGCAAGAAATTGACGTCTTATTTCTTTCTTCCCCTTCTTAATTATCATAGAAACGTGGTCATGCATTCACACAGCACAAGTCCTTCAACAAGTTGTCATTAGGAGAATGACATATACATGGCTATATATATATGAAGCAAAAATTGTATATTAAAATTAGAGAAAAGTTTTTCTTAGTCTCGTTTGGTTCGCGGAATGTCTAGTCCATTGGAAAATGATTAGCTAGGCAATAGAAGAGTGTAGAATAGATTAGCTATTCATATTCCTTTGTTTGGTTGTAAAGCTGGAATAGACTAGCTAATCATATTCCTTCGTTTGGTATAATGTAATATGTTGGTGAATTGAATTATATTGTGATCAAATTTTCTAAAATACCCTTATAATACAAATACAATTTATATTATTAAGGACTTTCATTCTTTTTTCTTTTTCTTTTTTCTTTTTTTTTAACATAAACAACTTTACTATAATTTCTTTTTCTTTTTTGTTTTTAATTATGTCAGGTATGTGGCCTTTTTTTTTTTTTTTTTTGCAATTATTCTACAAAATTATTTATATAAAAAAATATAGTTGGAGAAAACAGAATCAAACTCAATCTTGAAATCAAATAAATATAGTTGGAGAATTTATAGAGAATCAAAAGAAATCAAAAAACAGATTAAAATATATTTGTATTTTATAAAAACCTTGCAGATTCTGTGTCTCCGTCAAAGGAAAAAAAAAAAAAAAAAAAAACTGAGTAAAAAGAGATACGGAAAAACAAAATAAAAAAAAAAGGTACATAAATAAAAAAACAGAGAAACAGAAAGAAGAAAATCATAGAGAAACGGTACAAAGAAGGGAGAAGACATAGAGAAAAAAAAAAATTTCGTTTGCACTTGCAGAAAAACTGTACAAGAAGAATCAGAGAGGAAATAGAAAGAGAGAGATAGAAAAAGAGAGAGAACGAAATATACAGACGGAGAAAAGAGAAACGTGTATATATATATATATATAGTGAGAGAGAGAGAGAGAGAGAGAGAAATATAGAATAGAAGAATCAGATAGAGAGAACGAAATTTAATCTCACAAGTGGGGTTTTTTGTTGTAATTTATACAATTAATTCAATCTCACATGAAAGGATTAGCTAAGCCACTAATTTTTGAGTGGCTTAGCTAACCCTATGTGTATAGGATTAGTAGTCCCATGAGAATAGGCTATTCTCAGGAATAGAGTGTTACCAAACAAAGAACTAGTTATACCTAGTGTTAGCTAGTCCAATCTAAGGGTCTATTCCGCAAACCAAACGGGGCCTAAATGTATCCACTAGACTAATTTACAAATTGTTTCACTTGAAGACCAAATCTTATAGCCCTGATACAAATCTTATTTATTTATATTATTTAATATTTTTGACAATAATTATGTTTCAGTTATTTCTTTTAATTTTTTTTTTTTTAATAAGTATTTCTTTTGGGTCGGTCACCACTCACTAGTGTATATATTAAGGGAAATTTTAAAATTGGGGGAACATAGCTCTTAGCCCCATGGTTCCGACCGTGGGCTAATAATCAGACCATCTTGCATCTTTTCTATTGGGGCGGCCCAATTCAGTGCTGCATCTTCGAATGGACCGATCTAGAGGAGATTGTAAGCCCTTGATGAGTCTCATCTCCATTGCTGGGATCGGTTGAGGAAGCTCAACCGAGCTTGCTGTTCTGGGTACGTTTCTCAATTCGAAGTTTCGATAAGTTGTTCAATTAATTCTTTGTTTGGTTGCTGGGGAAAATGTAGGAAAACAAACGAATTGATGTTTAATTATATCTTGAATTTCCATTGCTTGGGTTTTCAGTGCAACCATATAATTGGCTTAGTTCATATAAGATTTATATGGGTTAATTTTGGATGCGGGTTAGTCTCCTTAAAGGAGCTTGAACAAGAAATCATAGAATGACAGACGCTTTTGGAGCTTGGAAAAAATGGTGGACCTCTAGAAAAGTATCTATCTATATCTACAATTGATTGCTCAGAAACTTTTGGACGCTTTTTGCCTCTATGGTGCAGCATACTTTGGAGAATTGCAAAAACTCTCTGAGTTCTGTTTGGTTAATAGGAAATTAAGTACCGAAAATTGCAATGTAAGTAGAAAATTTTCTGACAAAAACGAGGTCGCGGTGCGATAGGTAGGATTAGTTTGTGTTCTTCATCTGACGATTTTCCCCATCCTGCATTCAAAATAGAATAGTTAGAGATAGTTAGAATAGTTGGATTTTAATTGGGTGTTCACTTAGAGATTTGATTAATAGTTGTGAAAAAAAAAAAAAAATTATCGTCAATAATAGTAAAAATTTACAGATACAAAATGGCTGTGATTATACTTTATGATATGAGTCACATTATTGCAGTTGTGTGTTTAGGGATAATGTTAGGTTCACAAGTATAGTTTGATGTGTAGTTCGAATTAGTCATAATCTGGGTATAAAATTTACAGCAAATTAGTTTACTAAGGGAGAGGAGGAAATTGGTTACCAATAATCTTTTAAAAATATTTGGATAAGATAATAGTGAAAAATAACTTGTGCGTATTATACGCTAGCGTTAATATATGATGCAGAACAAGAGGAAAACAACAAAAAATAGAGAAGAACAAAACAAAAGATGGATAAATTTTTTTGTTGATTAGAGTGACGCCTCAAAATGAGAAATCTTATACCATGTTAAATTACTATACCAACTTCAACTGAGAAACTATATGTTATATAGTGAAGAAAGAAGGAAATAAATTCAAACACGTTATTTCCTTCTTCTTTTTTTTTTTTTTTCTTTTTTTGCCTGATTCTGAATTCTAATGACAAGATCAATCACTATTAGCTCAACCCTAAAAGAGAATTAAGTATTAAGTATAGTTTTGACGTGTAGTTCGAATTAGTCATAGTCTAAGTCTAAAATATTGGGTTGAAGTGTGCTTGAACTGATTCTTATAACTGTGTATATTTCTTACATGAATAAACATGAAGAGGAACGAGACAAAGATAAGGTGTAGGATTTCTCCTCTTTTTCGTAGCCAATTACTTTTAAGGGAAATGCTTAGTATTTTTCTAGTGTTTTTTTAGTGTTCTCTTAACTGTGATGTGGCTTTTAAAATCACCAATAGATTAAAAGTCAATAATGATAATTTCAAATTTAATGATAATTTTAAAAGTTACATCATAATTGAGAGAACACTAGAAGAACACCTAGCATTTTCCTTAATTTAATAAGGGAGAAGAATAAAAATGTTAAATCACCACTTAACCTAAAAGCTTAAGAGCTTATTTGGTTCACAGAACACGTATTCCATTAAGAAAGGCCCAAAGGCCAATAGTTATTACTAAGAATAAAAGGAGAGTAAAATGAAATAGTTATTCCGATTCTTTAGTTTGATAACAGCACATGCAAAAATTGAAATTTAATCAAAATTACTAAAAGCCCCAATGCCCAAATGCCCTCAAGGGTGGTTGTAGTCATGCCCAAATGCAACGGGGTGGCCGCACCACTCCCAAACGCCTCGGGGGTGGTCCCCCAACCTCTTCTGTTATTTTTCATGTTTTTTTTTTTTAAAAAAAAAAGTTTAAAATAAAATAAAAAATATTATGGGTGTTTTTGAAAATCGTATTTCATTTTTTAAGAATTAACTATTCCTTTCACTTTTTTAAATGAATAACTACTTCTCTATGTAAGGGATTAATCATTCCCACATGAATAACTATTTCTATGAATAAACCTATACCAAACAAAAGAATTACTATTCCATTCCAGGGATCTATTTCGCAAACCAAGCAGGGCATAAGTTTAAATGAAGAGATAAATTTAATCATTTAATAAATATTTTAACATTTCCCCTTCATATGTGAACTCAAACGCCCTTTTAATAGATGAGGCTCAACACTTGAAAATTTTAATTAAAATTGTTGTAGATCATAGAGTCAATGTTCGAATTCAGAACATTTGGCTCTTATACCATGTTAAATCACTACTAATTACAAAAACTGAAGCTTAAAGGAGAAGGTAAATTTAATCTATAATAGAAAATTGATTACTTATAATCTTTTAAAAACACCTGGAGTAGATTATAATTAAAAAAACATGTGCATAATATAGACTAGTGTTAACTAAAGTGGTAGTACATGGAAGAAAAATTGTGTTTAGATCCCATAAAAACTAATAAATTCTATATGGATGGCATTATTGGTAACAAAACTAAAATATGAGTGATATGAGACAAAATTAGTGAAAGTATATAACGTATCAACGTGAATACAAAAATAGACAGAAATATTGGTTATATCTATTTTCTTTGATATCGGAATTAATCAACGGGCTTCCATTGTTGAAATAGTCACACTATTTTTTGAGCAATTTCCTGCACTTTCAATTGTAAGATTTGTGTCCATCATATTCCTGCTTGTGGAAAACGCTGGTTGCTTAGGTGTAGGTAGAGGAGCATGTTCATTGCTAATCATTGAGACTACATCGAACATGGTAGGTCGATCAGTTGGGCTTTCTTGGACACAAAGAAGGCCAATGTTAATGAACCTCAACATAGTAAAAGTGGAAGAAGGATATCTTATTGTTGGCTCCATCAAATCCAAACTTCGATCATCTCTCCACAACTCCCAAGCCTAGTTTCATTTTAAATTAAACTAAATTTAAGTAAAAGCTAATATTATTTTAATTTATAAGATTAATCTAAAACATAAGCACGTTGGTATAGTATAAAAGCAAAGTAATGAATTTGGAAGAGTATAAAAGATACATACATATCTAAGAAGATTGAGTGACTCGTTGTTATAGAAGCTAGTGTTCTTCCTGCCACTCAAAATCTCTAGTAGCAAGACTCCAAAACTAAAAACATCAGACTTTATTGAGTACAAACCATCCATAGCATATTCAGGAGACATATAGCCACTACAATATTCCAAAATTTTGTAAACAACTCGGTTAGTAACTTGCTCAAATTTAGTTGGGAATTGCAAATATCATATGTAACAAGGTGCATACTTACTAAGTTCCAACAATTCGGATTGTGTTTGCTTGTGTTTCATTGCCTCCAACTATTCGAGCCGTGCCAAAATCGGATATTTTTGGATTCATTTCACTATCCAAGAGAATGTTACTAGGTTTTAGATCTCTATGTATAATTCGTAACCTTGAATATTGATGAAGATAAAGAAGCCCTTGAGCGATCCCTTCAATAATGCATATGCGTGTCTCCCAACCTAACATATTTTTCCTGGTTGGATCTGTTTAAATAGTACAACCAAGGAAATTAGTACTTAGGAACCTAGGCCTTGTTTGGTAAACAACAAGCCCTTTACAATGCATTGTTCATGATTTGTGAGGAAAAAAACGAGTGTAATAATTAGTATAGAAAAATGAAAAAGTTGTATTGAAAAGTGAAAAAATTTTGTTTTGTAGTAATTTTTTTATTTAAATAGTAGTGAAAAATAAATTATGTGATATAAAAAGTGAGAATATTTTGATGTTGATTTTTTTGAAAAATGAGATAAATAGTGTGACGGTGTTTGGTGTTATTTGCCAAACACCACCCTAGAAACATATGAGAGGAAAATATATATGCATATACATACGCTCACCAAAAATGTAGAAGTCCAAACTTTTATTGGGCATGTACTCATATATTAATATCTTTTCATCTCGCTCAATACAGCAACCTAAGAGTCTGACAAGATTTCTATGCTGGAGTTTTGCAATTAGTATTGTCTCATTTCTGAACTCCTCAATTCCTTGTCCAGATCTTTTTGAAAGCATCTTCACTGCAATTTCCTGCCCTCTGAGTAATTTCCCCTATGAAGAATAACCATAAGCTCTTTAAACTTTCATTGAGGTTTAGCATTGATGTTGGTTTTCTTAATAGTGTTCAAAGCATATTCATAAGGAAAATGTAACGTACCTTGTAAACAGGTCCAAAACCTCCTTCTCCAAGCTTATTCACAACTGAGAAATTACTGGTTGTAGCTGATACGCTCTCATAACTAAATAGTGGTAACTCGTAATCCTTCTCTCTTTTATTCATATTACTATAGGTGTTCATTCCATCATTAATTGCATGTAGTTCAGTATCGAAATCAAATAATAGTAGATTATTTGTTGAAGCCTTCTCTACAAATACATGGAAAACCAGTGAGTTGACATCATTAGGTTCACCAAAATTCAACCACTAATCATGCCAGTATCCAAAGGTAAGTAAGTTTATTTAGTAATTTCTACAAAATAAGTACAAATAATTTCTATGTACGGTTAGAACATTTACACTTACCTTTGCGTTTGAGCATTCCTTTGCTTGAAAAACTAAGGAAGAGGCATAAGATAAGCCCTGTTGCAGGGACTAGCACAGCTACCCATACTTTCCATTTTTTGCCTAATTCTGAAGACAATAATCACTATTAGCTCAACCATGAAAAAAAAAAAAAAAAAAAAAAAGAATCAAGTATAAGTTCAGAACGAAAGATAACAAAAATTTGTGTAGATTTCATTTTATTCATCCTACTTTTGGTACTTTGATACTCATCAGCTGCAAGTCTGAGATAGATATCGTGTCCACTCTTGCCACCATCTGAGAGTTGCTGCAAGTTTAAAAGAGCTCCTTCCCATATCATACAGTACGTACCCGCTGCTATTATAAGCATAAGCTGTGCAAGAGCAATTATTCATGCAGGCCACTTCACAATTCATAGCACTCACTGCCAAATATGCTTTTGCAACAACAGGTAATCTCAGGTTTGGTATTTTCATGAACCAATCTTTTTTGCGATTAGCATACGTATTATTCTCACATTGCAAAGGGAATTTCCTCACACACCCACCTGACCAATCATCTAGTCTGGTATCTTCCATCGAAGATGGTTCGAAACCTGTTAGACATTCACAGGGGCTCGAGAAATTCTCACGATACACACCAAATGCACCACACAAAGCATAGACATGAGATTGTACCTTCGGTTCAGACCAAAATAAATTCCATACCCAAGGTCCGGACATCCACGACAGTTGCTGGATATTCCCTGTAGACTTCATCACATATTTACAACGGAAAGAAGAATTATAAAGAGAATAAGTAAAATATCTTCCATTTTCATTTGATACAAAACTGAAGTTGAAGACATAATTCGATATCATCTCAGGAACAAAGGCGAAGGCGAAAGATGTCGCATTCCAACGTCCAGAACTCCAATAGACTTTGGATCTGTTCCACTCTAAGAAATATTGATTGCTTCCATTTGGGTCTAATCCCAACGAGAACACACCAGGTGCTGGATCTTCTGAATTTTTCCATGAAATGAGCTGTTGTGGCTTTCCAGTAACCTTATCGATCCCAAGCTTTGCACCTGGCAGCCATGTATCCGTTGGATGGTCGAAACTCTCCCAAAATATAGAAGACGGGTTCGACTTATCTCTCGAAACAAAATTCCCATCATCACCAAGTACTGCTTCTGTTAAATTTGACCCGGAAAATGTCAAATTTGTCGACCAAAATGGGATCTTGGAGGAACTTTCAAACAGGAGTAGATTGCCATTTTCTGAGAGGTAAAGTCTTGAGGAAGATGGATCAGACAATGGTTTTTCTCTATTTGCTACCCAAACATAGTCCTTCTCATCAAACATTTTATACCATATGCCCAGGTAGATTTTTGATGAAGTGCCTGGTTTGAAGAAACCCAGCTCAAAATTGCTACCTTGAGATATTATGGTGTCGCTCACTGAAAGAGACTGACCTGCTGAAAGGGTATCACCAGCTATGGAGAAGCATGCTCTGTAATAAGACATGATTAGAAGCAGAGCAAATAAGAGCCGTGGCTTCCTCGTGATGCTCCTCATATATCCCTCTGTATAACTTGCTGTAACGCAGTTAATAATTACAGAAAAATGCTAGAAGAAAACTTGGTCCCTTTTTTCTCTAAGCAATACAGAAAGAAGGGGAAGGAGCAACAAACAAGAATTTAAGAAAAGAATACAAATGAGAGCTCCAGAAAGCATATTCATAAGAATTGTGAGCCACATTCCATTTTGGAGCCAGATGTGCTCTCTGATTGGCTTGCCTTTGGACTTTTGAAGGCTTCCCAAGGAACGCAGACAAAAAAGACTTGGTACTTTTTTTGACTGGAGCAATTTCCTGCGAGTCTAAAAATTGCATCAATGTCATCTTCAAATGACGAAAATACATTTTTAAAAAATCTATATATATATAAACCATAGCAGCCGGTAACCGTGGGTCTTCGGGTGCTATTTTTTGAGCAATTTTCTGCCTTGCCAATCGTTGACTTTGGGTCTACCGTATTTTGGTTCGTTGTAAACGCAGGTGGGTTGGGTAATAAGTATAGAAAATTATTTTTAAGATTCACTTAACCTCCTTCCATTGTCATTACTTTTGTGATGTATTTTTTATGTTCACTTTCTCTCAATATGGTATATTAATTTTTCAATTGTTTGAAATATCATCTTTTCATGAACTTTTCTCAAAATATCCTCATTTATTTTAGAAAAAAAAAAAAAATTACAAAGATTAAGGCGTTAACCTAAATTTAACGATATTCACAAAAATTCCCATGCCTCAACCTTTGTAAAAAAATTTATATATATATATATATATATATAAAGTATTTTAAAAATTTTATTGAAATTTAACGAAACGTTTTAGTAGATGAACTTTAGTAAAAAAAATAAAAAATAAAAAAAATGAGTAAGCTAGTAAAATTTTTCCTTATTTTTATTAAGTCTTCGCGGACCCCAGCTGTATCTCCTTTTCTCGTTTGGATTGGTTTTGATTAGATGTATCCCCATGCCTCAATCTTTGCTGCAGGTTACAGTGGGTCTTCGGGTGCTATTTTTGACTGGTGCTCTTTTATTTTACTAATAAAATAAAATAAAAACTCAATATGGCTCTCATTATCTTGGAATAGGAAAAGTAGATAAAAATGAATATTTTAAATAAAAAAATAAAAAAATTGATATTTAAAATGCTGAGCATGTAAGTAAATAAGTAAATATGATCGGTTAGGTGATATTTATTGAGCAAGATGGGAGTGCTCATCAAGGACTCTAGATTTGTGAGCCGTTGATGAGTCTCATCTCCATGGCTGTGATCGGTTAGGTAAGCTCAACCGAGCTTGCTCCGCTAGGTAGGTTTCTTAATTTGAAGTTTCAGTAATTTCTTTAATTAATCATGTGTTTGGTTGATGGGAAAATGTAGGGGGGAAAAAAAAAACGAATTGAAGTTTAGTTATATTTTGAATTTCCATTGCTTGGGTTTTCAGTGCAACCATATAATTAGCTTAGTTCAGATAAGATTTATATGGATGAATTTTGGATGCAAGATAATCAAACTTAATGAGGTTGCTCCTTAATGGTTTTTTAATATATGTGATAAACTCTTATTCACTACAAAAAAAGGGCCATTTCTTCACGTGGTAAACAGTAATATTTTTTTGGCACGTCAGTAAATGCTGACGTGTCAAAAGTAGAACGTCAACAAATTATTTACTGACGTGTTAAAATCTACCCGTCAAGAATTGCTGACGTGTTGATTTCAACACGTCAGCATTTCCTGACGTGTTGTTTTCAACACGTCAGTAAATTTGAGTCAAATTTAATCTAACATTATTTTAAAATTAATAAATAATTGATTGATTATTTACTGACATGTCAAATACTAACACGTCAAGAATTGTTGACGTGTCAAAGTGACACGTCAAGAATTGTTGACGTGTCAAAATGACACGTCAAGAATTATTGACGTGTTACAGTGACACGTCAACAATTCTTGACGTGTCACTTTGACACGTCAAGAATTATAATATATAAATATAAATAAATAAATAAATATATATATATATATATATATATATATATATATATATATATATATGATCCCAACATTATCAGGGTAATTTAATATTGTACAATATGATCGAATCCCAATTAACATTCAATAAAATTAATTTTTAGAAAACAAGCACCGACCAGTACTTTAATATATACTTTTCTTCACGTGGCATGTACCGTAACCCATTCCATTTGAACATTCAAAACTTAAAAAAAAAAAAAAAAAAAAAAAAAAAATTCCAACGGTTAGCCATGTTTTACTCGAGATACCGTGTATATATATATATATATATATATATAGCAAAACCATGCAAAAGGATATTTATATAACATGAATTTAACGTGCATGCATGGTTCAAATTAGACTAAAGGATATATATATATATATGTATAACATGCATTTTTTTCGATCTCGTTCATTTAATTATGAGATACCAAATTTGGTATTTCATTAATTAAAATAATTAAAGTAACAATATTGGTGATCGATGATATTAAAGTTTTGACAAACACACACACACACACACACACACACACAGATATATATATATATATATATATATATATATATATATATATATATATCATGCACGCTATATATCAATTAGGTTTTAGCCATGCACATTAAAATGAAATTATTGTTTGTAAGATTAACTGCACTATTCATGTACATCAAATAAAACCAAATACATGAGAACTCAAATGAAATACAAAAGAGGAAAACATAAATTATATTAGTATTAATATAATTAATACTATATTATAAACATATAAACATATATATATATATATATATATATATATATATTAGGAATTCCTGACGTGCCATTTTTGGCACGTCAGGAATTCCCATTTTCTGACACCCACATTCTTCACGCCTTACACACGTCAGGATGGCCTCGTCAGGAGTGTTTACTGACGTGTCAGGTCATTTGACACGTCAGTAAACCTCCGTCAATAAATTGTATTTTTTTTGTAGTGATTGGACTCTCAAAAGATGATGTGTGAACCACTTTTTGGAAGGTGACGCATGGGCCTAAATGTCACATTGACATTTTTACTGTGCAAATGTCTCTAATTTTAAATTCACTATGTTTGAGGTCTTTTGTCAAATATCATTATGCAAATGTCCCCACATCAATAATAACGTTTTTTTGAGCTTAAAATGTCACCTTCTAAAAGTCAGTATTAATTGATTTTTTTTTTTTTTTTTTTTGGTAGTGGAGAGGACACTTATACCGTCAAAAATTAGACGAAAATTGTAACATAATGACCTATTTTCAATATGTAACCTGGGTACCACTCAAATATTTAATTGTAAAAATTAAAAATTTAGGTCTTATTATGTGACAAGGCCAAAACTCAGAAATTTAGGGGACAAATTGTCTTAAAAATAAACAACAAATACAACCTCTCTTTAGGTCTACCACTCTACCTGATCCATTAATTCCGAATCAGAAGAGATATGGGCTATAAAGGTCAAAGGGTAATTTACCTAAACACGATTAATAATTTAATAATTGTTGTAAAGAGACAAAACCACATTCAACGTCACTCCTAATCATCCCCCGCCGAATCTTCAGCCGCGAAAGTGCACACACTGCAAATTTTTCGTCCAGCTGTGATGTGTTTCCCTCACACCAATTACGCCACTGGATTTATGAAAAGATTTGCATCATGAAAGTCAAAGCATATTCAAGGGCTGTAATTTAGGATGCAAGATAGTTGAAGTAGAGAGAAGGTTACAGAAACCTTTTTTAGGTCTTCCGTGGGTTCCACGTGTTAGATATAGAGTAGCTAGTGTCTTGAATTTTGTGAGCTTTGAAATAGTGGGGTGTTTGACCTACGCAGAAGACGACACGCCACTGAACATGAAGAATTTTTAGGCGTTTCAGTGCAACCATATAATTGGCTTAGTTCAGATAAGATTTATATGGGTTAATTTTGGATGCGAGTTAATCAAACTTAATGAGGTTGCTCCTTAATGGAGCTTGAAGAATAAATGTTGCAGGAAAATCAGCAACTAAATTAGAATATATTGATAGAGAAGATCAACACAGAAATGGAAGTCAAAATATTGAGTAGATCTATGAGTGCTTGAGTTAGTTGTTAAAATTCTAACTGCATCTTACAAGTTACATGAATAAACATGAAAAAAAAAAAAACAAAAAACAAAATAAGCTAAAGATTTCGGATTTCACCCCTTTTTGGTAGCCAATTACTTTACTACTGGTGGGGAAGGAAATCGATTACTGATAATCCTTTAAAGATATCTGGCGAAAGAGCCTTACTTAAAACATGTTTAGGATTGGTTTTGAGAAATAAAGTTTTTAAGTCAAAAAATACATTTTGACAAAAGCTTCATTTTTAAGCTATTGTCAAAGTGTGTTTTGATCATTTTTGGGCTTTTGAATCCTTAAAAGTGTTTTCAATTTTTTTTACCAAACGAGCACTTCTATTTTTTCAAACAGACTTTTTAAATGTTAAATACATTTTTAGGCCTTTGAGACGTACACCCAAACAAACCCTTAACCTTCCTACTTTCGAGCTTACCTTTCGTTAAAGCCCTTGGCTGACATCAGGAATGGCAGGGAACAATTACCGAACTTGATACCAAAATTGATGTAGACGACAAAGAAGAAAAACAGACTTTTCAATTTTTTTTTATTCACCAAAAGCTGAATAAAATAGAAAACTAGGTTTAAACAGACTAGGGATTATACCTTAATCGTAACCGTACTTGGACACTAAAATAACATAAAGTCTAAAATAAAATAATACAACTTGTCTTAAAAATAAATAATAAAATAAAAATGCAAACTAATAAAAAGCCCCATAATCATTCAGCTCTCAATCACCCGACCACAAGATTATGGGCTCGTGAAATCTGCTGCTCATGTATGGTTTCCCACATCAAAATGGTTCTAGAACATTTCTTTTCTTTGACATAGGAATCGGTCACAGGGCCTCTATTATTGAAATAGTTATACTATTTTTTGAGCAATTTCTTGTACCGTCAATTATAAAATTTGTGTCCATCATATTCTGATCCGTGGTAAACACTGGTTGTTTGGGTGTAGGTTACACCTTTGTAAACCCTACATGTCCAGACATGACACCAACCTGTTCGGACATCCAATGAAGAATGAAAGTCTCTGGAATTCCTGTCCCGATGCGTTCTCAAGCTGTCTAGACAGGTCTTGTGAAATGAACTCTTTGGAAATCATGTTCGAACATAGCTTGTAAAATAGATGTCTCTGGAATTTATGTCGGGACACATCTTCTGGCTGTCCTGACATGCTGACTACAATGAACTCTCGAGAAAACTGTGTCCGGACACATTAGACTGAAGAACTCTGATTTCTACAATACTTCATACTTGAACTCATTTTGCAACTATTACATTAAAAACACCGAATGAGTCAAACTAAAACTAACAATATGGGGTCACTCGAATTTAAAGGGACGCAAAAACAAGAAACCCAAGGACGTGGTGTGAGTCATGGAGATGGGGTATCGCAAGGTAATTATGATATGGGTCACATCATTGCAGTTATGTGTATCACATAATTTGAAGGTATGGTTCAAAATCTTCAAGAACATGTCGTTTTAGTTATAATATTGTTAGGTTCACAAGTATAGTTTTGATGTGTAGTCGAATTAGTCATAATTTGGGTCTAAAATATTGAGTAGATGTGCGCTTGAATTAGTTGTTAAACTTCAGTCTCTTACATGAGTAAACATAAAAAGACGTAAGCCAAGGTTTCAGATTTCATCTATTTTTGGTAGCCAATTAGTTTATTGAGGGAGAAGAATGAAATCGATTACTGATAATCTTTTATAGACACCTCGAGTAGTTCATAATGAAAATTAATGTGTGCATATATACTATAGGCTAGTGTTTACCAATGTAGAAGTACATGAAAAAAAAAAAAAAAAAAAAAAAAAAAAAAAAAAACCTATACTTAGATCCCGTAGAAACTTACAAATTTTATCTTAACAGAATTAACTGTATTATTGGCAACAAAACTAAAATATGAGTGAACTAAGACAACGTTTTTTGTGACAACTATGTATGTAGCGTATCAACATGCATACAGATAAGACAAAAATATTGATTCTACAACATTTCTTTTATTTGATATTGGAATCAATCATTGGGCTTCCATTGTTGAAATAATTAAACTATTTTTTGAACAATTTCCTGCACTATCAACTATTCAATTTGTGTCCATCATATTTCAGCATATGGAAAATGCTGGTTGCTTAGCTTTAGGTAGAGGTGTTTGTTCATTGCTAATCATTGAGATTACATCAAGCATGGTAGGTCGATCAGTTGGGCTTTCTTGGATACAAAGAAGGCCAAAGTTAATGAACCTGAACAGAATACAAGTGAAAGAAGCATATCCTATTGTTGGCTCCATCAAGTCCAAACTTCGATCATCTCTCCACGACTCCCAAGCCTAGTGTCAATTCAAATGAGATTAAATTTAATCAAAAATTAATAGCATTTTAATTTATAAGATTAATGTAAAACAAACAGAATTTAAGAGAGTATAAAAGCTACATACGTAACTAAGAAGATTGAGTGACTTGGTGTTAAAGAAGCTAGTGTTCTTTCTGCCAATCACAATCTCTAGCACCAATACTCCAAAGCTAAACACATCAGACTTTATCAAGTATTGACCCATGATAGCATATTCGGGAGACATGTACCCACTGAATTCCAAAATTTAGTACATCACTCTTTTAGCAGCTTTCTAAGAGAATTTAATTGGCAATTGCAAATATCATATGTAAAATGAGTTGCATACTTACTAAGTTCCAACAATTCGTTTTGTGTTTGCTTGTGTTTCATCGCCTCCAACTATTCGCGCCATGCCAAAATCTGATATTTTTGGATTCATTTCACTATCCAGGAGAATGCTACTTGGTTTTAAATCTCTATGTATGATTCGTAACCT
This sequence comes from Corylus avellana, assembly GCF_965113065.1. Lineage (NCBI taxonomy): Eukaryota > Viridiplantae > Streptophyta > Magnoliopsida > Fagales > Betulaceae > Corylus > Corylus avellana. The sequence goes on along the minus strand of NC_142491.1, from coordinate 17,540,065 downwards.
TGAATATTGATGAAGATAAAGAAGCCCTTGAGCGATCCTTTCAATAATGCGTATGCGTGTCTCCCAACCTAACATCTTTTTCTTGATTCGATCTATTTAAAGAGTACAATCAAGGAAATTAGTGCTTAAGAACCTAGAAACATATTGAGAGAAAAATATATACACATAAACATGCACTCACTAAAACGGTAGAAGTCCAAACTTTTATTGGACATGTGCTCATATATTAATATATTTTCATCTTGCTTGATATAATAACCTAAGAGTCTGACAAGATTTCTATTATGAAGTTTTACAATTAGTATTGTCTCATTTCTGAACTCTTTAATTCCTTGTCCAGATCTTTTTGAAAGCATCTTCACTGCGATTTCCTGCCCTCTCAGTAATTTTCCCTATGAAAGAGAACCATAAACTCTTTAAACTTTCATGAAGGTTTACCATGCATTAACCCTTTAAAATTCTATTTCCCCCCCTAAAAAAAAAAAAACAAATTGGACTAACAATTATTCTTATGATGAAACTGAGAAAAGGACACTATGGTCCTCCTACTATCATGCCTAATATATTGAGAGAGAGGACAATTAAAATAGAAATTTTTTTAATTTTTTAATTTTTTAAAAAGTGGCAAGTATCCCTTGTGGGATTGACATCTCCATCAATTCTAAATGAAAATTGATGATGAGCTTTGGGAAAAAAAAACCTAGAAGGAGCACTTAAGGTCAAATGGGTGGTCGAATCACCTTTTAGGGTGGTCAGTCGCTCCTATAAAAGGCTAGATGTGATTTGACCACATCCCTAAATTGGAAATTATAATTTATGCCTTAAGCTACAAATAATCACAATTAATCTGATTATCATAGATAAAATCACCACAATCACAATAAGCAAAAAATTAAATGAACACACGAATTTAATGCTGAAGTGGAAACATTTTTGAAGAGCTCTTCAAAAAGTAAAACCACTTAAGGAGTTAGCTAACACCAAAGACATTCACAATAAAAAATTATGTTATATATTGTTCTACTTACAAAATCTAATAACCTTGGTAAATGGTACGTTCACCTCCCACCACAGTGACTTCAGTAGTTTAATTTGGCTTTCTTCTATATGAATTACCTTCACGAATGAACCTTGTCCACTTCAAATCAAAAATATGATTGGTCTTTTCCTTTTTTCATGTAGAGGCACTCAAACTTTCACAATAATTTATTTTCTCAATCTAATCTTAAGTAATCAAATTATATTTCTAAACTTTAATATTTGAATTGTTCTTCTAAGTTAATGTGTTGATGAATATATAGACATTCTTTTCATATTTTAACTTTACAAAATATATACTTCTAGTTAATGTGTTGATGATTATTTATTTATTTTTTTATTTACATTATTTATTATTTTTGACGATAATTATGTTTCAGTTATTTCTTTTATTTATTTTTTATTATTATTTTTTTTATATAAGTATTTCTTTTTCCTCAGTCACTGTATATATTAAGGGAAAATTTCAAATACGGGGAACCTAGCCCTTAGCCCCCTGATTCCGACCGTGGGCTATTCATCACCAGACCATCTTGCATCTTTTCTATTGGGCCAGCCCAATTCAGTGCTGCATCTTCGAATGGACTGATCTAGAGGAGATTGTAAGCCCTTGATGAGTCTCATCTCCATGGCTGGGATCTGTTGAGAAAGCTCAATTCCAAGTTCCAATAAGTTCTTCAAATCAATTCTTTGTTTGGTGGCTGGGAAAATGTAGGAAAATAAACGAATTGATGTTTAGTTATATTTTGAATTTCCATTGCTTGGGTTTTCAGTGGCTTGGTTCATATAAGATTTATATGGGTTAATTTTGGATGCGGGTTAGTCAAACTTACTGAGGTTAATTTCTCCTTAAAGGAGCTTGAAGAAGAAATCATAGAATGACAGGCGCTTTTGGAGCTTGTCAAGAATCACTATTAGCTCATAACAGAGAAGAATAAAGTATTAGTCCAAAAAAGATAACATAAATTTGTGTAGATTTTTTATGCTCAGCAGCAGCAAGTCTGAGATAAATATCTTGTCCAATCTTGCCACCATGTGAGAGTTGACGTAAGTTCAAAACTAGCATGAATTGCTTCAAGCAACTATATTAGAGCCACAGAAAACTCTTTAATCTCATTCACTTCTATAGCAACGAACCTAGCATGAATGGCAAGAAATAAAGCAGCTTACGAATTAATATGGATTCATGCCCTAATTTCCATCAAAGTGTCAAAAAAAAATACTGGGTTTGGAAACCATCTGATCTCATGATCAGGGTGACTCCTTAGTTAAATTTAGGAGATCAAACTCATTATTGCAACCACAACATGATCCATTCTTTGGTTTTTCTCCAAAATCAAGACAATTTGAGTGTTTCAAGTCTTAAATATGCACATGTAAGTCATGTACATTTGTTTTGGGTTTGTGTGTTTTTTTTTTTTTGGGTAATGATGGCTTAGGGCGACTTGAGCATTTCAAGTCAATATATATATATATATATATATATATATATATATAAGGGGTTAAATTTCATTTAATGGGTTAAATTAACTATGGTTGGGTAAACCAAAAAGGAAATTAAAACATTCAACACACAATCAGTCAATCACAAAGAGCCGCCACTGACCCGCTTGACTCCAACTCCATTTTGAAATTTAGTTAAAATCATTATAAACCACCTACTCTCTGGGCAGCTCCTCACCTGTCATTCTCTCTTTCTCGTCTCATTTCTCACTCTTCCCCGCTTCTTTTTAATTTTCTTAGGCCTCCATTTCCAACGGAAAAGGCAAAACAATGCAATTGAAAACCCTAATAGCTTGCCCTTCTCACACCGTCTCTTCCAAAACCCCACTCAAAGGCCACTCTCTCTTTTCCCTCGCTTTCACCCCCCACTTTTCCCTTCAAATTAAAAAAAAATAAAATAAAAATTAGAGATATTTTGGTCTTTTTAGGGGTAAATCAGGAAAGTTAATGGCTAAATACGATGGAGAGGTTCAAATTGACTGCAATTAAAAGTTCAGGTGTCCAAATTGAGAAGTTTTGAAGTTTGGGGGCTTCTCAAATTGATTGGTAATTCAGGGTCTAAAGTAAAATTATCCTTTTTTTTTTAATATAAATAATTTAATCTCATTCAAAAGGGTATAAGGCTGCAATCCTAGTACATGAATTATACAAGAAAAATCTCTATTAGAAAAAAAAAAGAAAAAAAAGAAAAGAAAATAGCTATCAGGCTACCATTATTGAAACAGTTATATTGTTTCTTGAGCAATTTTCTACATTAAGGCAACCATTGTATTTCGGCCTGTGCAAAAAGTTGGAGGCTTTGGTATAGGTAAAGGCCCATATTCATTGCTAATAAATGAGACTACCTCAACCATGGTAGGCCGTTCAATGGAGCTTTTTTGTACACAAAGAAGCCCGATGTTAATGAATCTTGATAGAATAGAAGTAGAGGAAGGATTTCCTGTTGTTGGATCCGTCAACTCCAAACTTCGACCATTTCTCCACAACTCCCAAACCAGTTTTCGTTAGTAAATATTTGTTTAAATAAGAAGCATTTCAATTTGTAAGACTAAGGTAAAACATAAAGAAATTGACAGGGTATAAAAAGCTACTCACATAACTAAGAAGATTGAGTGAATCACTGTTAGAGAAGTCAGTATTCTTCCGGCCCCTCACAATCTCTAGTAGCAATACTCCAAAGCTAAACACATCAGATTTTATTGAGTATAAACCCTTGATAGCATATTCGGGAGACATGTACCCACTGGATTCCAAAATTTGGTACATAACTCTTTTAGTAGGTTGCTAAAAGAATTTAATTGGCAATTGCAAATATCATATGTAAAACAGGTTGCTTACTTACTAAGTTCCAACAATTCGTTTTGTGTTTGCTTGTGTTTCATTGCCTCCATCTATTCTAGGCATGCCAAAATCTGATATTTTTTGTTTCATTTCACTATCCAAGAGAATATTACTCAGTTTTAGATCTCTATGTATGATTCGTAACCTTGAATATTGATGAAGATAAAGAAGCCCTTGAGCAATCCCTTCAATAATATGTATGCGTGTCTCCCAGCCTAACAACTTTTTCTTGGTTGGATCTATTTAAATAGTACAACCAAGGAAATTAGTACTTAGGAACCTAGAAACATATGAAAGGCAAAAATACACATACAGATACATACAACAGCATTCACTCACCAAAAAGGTAGAAATCCAAACTTTTATTGGACATGTACTCATATATTAACATCTTTTCATCTCGCTCGATACACCAACCTAAGAGTCTGACAAGATTTCTATGCTGAAGTTTTATAATTAGTATTGTCTCATTTTTGAACTCCTCAATTCCTTGTCCAGATCTTTTCGAAAGCATTTTCATTGCAATTTCTTGTCCTTTCAGTAATTTTCCCTATGAAGGAGAACCATAAACTCTTTAAACTTTCATGAATGTTTACCATTAATGTAGTTTTTATTAATAGTGTTGAAAGTACATTCATCAGGAAAATGTAACGTACCTTGTAGACAGGTCCAAAACCTCCTTCTCCAAGTTTATTTACAGTTGAGAAATTATATGTTGCAGCTAATACACTCTCATAACTGAATAGTGGTAACTCAGCATCCTCCTTCTCTCGTTCGTATTATTTCTGGCGTTCATTCCATCATTGATTACATGGAGTTTAGTATCAAAATCAAATAATAGTAGATTATTACTTGAACGGCTCCCTCCTGTTTGATTTAGAATGGTAAGAATTTGTCACTATACATGGAAATGTAGTGTTTGGTCAGAGAAAATCTATTGAGCAATGCCGGTATCTAAAGGTAAGTAAGTTTATTTAGTCATTTCCGCAAATAAGTACTAATAATTTAGTAATTCATTCCCATTTTAGTGAAATGACCAAATAACTGCAAAGCTCCTTCCCAAAGACATGGTGAAGTTTGTTGGGATCCATCACCAAATAATGACAGTAATTAGAACAAGGACTTTCCTAAGAACAAGGACTTGTGACAATTTTCTTGTCTTAGATTAAAGTAGACATGCATCCTTGTAAATTTTTTTAAATTGATTTCCATATACAGTTAGAACATTTACACTTACCGGTGAATTTGAGCTTTCCCTTGCATGAAAAGCAAATTGAGAGGCATAAGATAAGCCCTGTTGCAGGGATCAGCACAGCTACCCACACTTTCCATTTTTTGCCTAATTATGATGACAAGAATCAAGTATTAGTTCAAAACGGAAGATAAAATATATAATTATGTATTAGCTCAACCATACTTCTCATTTCACTCATCCTACCTTTGGTACTTGGATCTGGATACTCATCAGCTGCAAGTCTGAGGTAGATATCTTGTCCAATCTCGCCACCATATGGAAGTTGCTGTAAGTTCAAAAGAGCTCCTTTCCATATCATACATCCACTCGTATTATAAGCATGCATAAGCTGCACAAGAACAATTTTCCATGCAAGCAAATTCATATCTGCTAGTATTCAAGGCCAAATTATATGCTTTCGAATAAACTGGCAATCGCATGTTTGATATTTTCATGAACTAATCTTTTTTGACATTAGCATACGTATTATTCTGACATTGCAAAGGAGATTTCCTCACACAACCGCCTGACTAATCATTTAGTCTGGTGTCTTCCATCGAAAATGGTTTGAAACCTTTAGACACTCACAAGGGTTTGAGATATTGTCAGGGTATTGTACAACGCCAAATGCACCACACTAAGCGTAGACATCAGATGGTTTCGTCGGTGCATACGAAAATGCACTCCAAATGGAAAGGCCAGTCTCCCACAGCAGTCATCTTATTTGTCCTGTTTTGGTCAATCCGATAATTAGCATGGTTGGATGGATTATAACGAGAGCAAGTAAAATATCTCTCACTTTCATTTTTATTTGACACAAAACTCCACTTGAAGATACTGCTCCACATCAAAATATCACTTCCATTCCAAACTTCCGAACTCCAATAAATTTGGGATCTGTTCCACTCTAAGAAAAACTGAATGCTTCCATTTGGGTTTAACCCCACGGTCCCCACCGAGAACAAACCAGGTGCTGGATCTTGTGAATTTTTCCATGAAATGAACTGCTGTGATTTTCTAGTCCAAAGTTTCGAACGTGGCAGCAATGTATCGGTTGGATGCTCGAAACTCTCCCAAAATATACAAGACGTGTTCGATCTACCTCTCAAAACAAAATTTCCATCATCACCAAGTACTGCTTCTGTTATATTTGACCGGGGAAATGTCAAATTTGTTGACCAAACTGGGATCTCGGAGGAACCTTCAAAATGGAGTAGATTGCCATTTTCTGAGAGTTAAAGTCTTGAGGAAGATTGGTGAGACAAAGGGTTTTCTCTATTTGCTACCCAAACAATTTCCTCGTGAAACCCTTTATACCATATGCCCAGGTAGATTTATGATGAAGTGCCTGGTTTGAAGAACCGAGCTCAAAAGTGCCACCTTTAGATACTATTGTCTCTATTTGAATGAGAAAGAGAGTGACCTTGTGAAAGGGTATCAGCAACTATGGAGAAGCATGCTTTGTAATAAGACAGGATTGAAAGCAGAGCAAATAAGAGCAATGGCTGGGGATTAGTCGTCATCCTACCCATTCCTCTCTAGCTTGCAGTACCGCAATTAGTAATTACAGAAAAATGCAATACAGGAAGAAGGAAAAGGAGAAACAAACAAGAAGAAAGAAAATAATACAAAGAAGAGCTCCAGGGAGTGTATCTATAAGATTTGTGAGCCGCAACCCATTTTGAAGCCAGATTACCTTTCTGATTGGCTTGCCTTGGACTTTTGATCTTCAAAAGAAGGAAAGGAACGCAGGCAAGAAAACGGACTTTCCTTGTGACAAAGTTCACTTCCATGTACCGATTTTGAACATCAGTTCAGCACAATGCTGGAGACTAACCACAAATTTCTCCAACGACTATGAACGTGCATACAGATAAGACAGGAAGTTCGATTATACAATATTTACTTTCTCTTTGAAATTAATACTTTCACTATTTTGTTGAACAATTTCCTCCACCGTCAATTGTTGAATTTGTGTCCTTCATATTCCAGTCTTTGGTAAACCCCGGCAGTGAAGGTGGGAAAAAGAGAGATTACTCGCACAAGGCAATAGATATGGTCTCAAACAAGAAGGAAAAAACCCGAAGATAAAAGCATCAAGAAGTAAAAAGTAGGAGCGAAGAAGCCCATGCTTCTCTTACACAAGCCAAATTTAAGGTTTTTTTTCAGTGGGAGAGAGCAGTGCAGAGAGAAAGCTTCTCAGATAAGTTCAGGGCAAATCATTAAGGTGTAAAACGCTGGTTGCTTTAGGGAGCTAAGGGAGTCAAGTCTTTGCTAGCTCTGTTGTATTTCCAAAGATTGTGGACCATATGCCAAAATATTTGTTTTATTATGAGAGACGCGTTATACAATTATCACCACAATATGGTCAACCTTTATTCAATAATGTTCACTCGAGAATTAGCTAGAGAGGCAATTTCTTGGGCGATTGGAAATCTTTTTTCGTTTTGGTCTTATTCAGAGATTTCGAAGAGTCAAGGAGTCAAGTTGTCAAGTCTTTCTAATGGAAGAGATGGGTAGGAAAATCCCAAAGCACTGACCAATTATTATCACATGGGTACCTCCCGATTTACTCTAATCTCAGCCTGCATTACAAGTCTTCCATATCCAATTTCCAAGTTATCAACTACTACCGAGTTAAACTCATCAGAAACTATAAATGTTATGTCGTGAAGAAAGAAGGATTACAAAGAGAGAATCCTATATGTATACCGTTTATAAGGATTGTGTTGATATTAATTAGTTTCTTGATATACCGTTTATAAACATCGATCATTGCAGTTATATGTATCACATAATTTGAAGATATTGTTCAAAATCTTCAAGAACATGTCGATTTAGTTACAATGTTATGTTCACAAGTACAGTTTTTATGCATGTGTAGTCAAATTAGTCATAATTTGGGTCTAAAACATTAAGTAGATGTGTGCCTGAATTAGTTGTTAACATTCTCTCTCTTACATGAATAAACATGAAAAGAAATAAGTCAAGATTTCAGATTTCAACTCTTTTAGGTAGCCACTGAGGGAGGGGAAGGAAATCAATAACCGATAATCTTTTAAAGACACCTGAAGTTGCTGGCAACATTTATATCTATAGACCTTAAAAAAAAAAAAAAAATTATATCTATAGTATCATTGGCAACAAAACTAAAATGAGTGAACTAAGACAACATTTAGTGAAAGTTATGTAGCATATCAACATGCATACAAATTAGGCTGAAAAGATTACTTTTCCAACATTTCTTTTCTTTCATATAGGAATCAATCATCGGGCTTCCATTGCTGAAATAGTTACACTATTTTTTGAGCAATTTTTTGCACTGTCAACTGTTAAATTTGTGTCCACCATATTTTGGCCGGTGGAAAACGCTGGTTGCTTAGGTGTAGATAGAGGTGCATGTTCATTGCTAATCATTGAGATTACATCAGACATGGTAGGTCGATCAGTCAAGCTTTCTTGGACACAGAGAAGGCCAATGTTAATGAATCTCAACATAATAGAAGTGGAAGAAGGATATCATATTGTTGGCTCCATCAAGTTCAAACTTCGATCATCTCTCCACAACTCCCAAGCCTAGCTTCATTTCAAATAAGACTAAATTTAATTAAAAACTAATAGCATTTTAATTTAAAAGATTATTGTAAAACATGGAGAATTTCAAAGAGTATAAAAGATACATACATATCTAAGAAGATTGAGTGACTCGTTGTTATAGAAGCTAGTGTTCTTCCTGCCACTCATAATCTCTAACACCAATACTCCAAAGCTAAACACATCAGACTTTATTAAGTACAAACCATCCATAGCATATTCAGGAGACATATAGCCACTACATTCCAAGATTTAGTAAACGACCCGATTAGTAGCTTGCTCAATAAATTTAGCTAGGAATTGAAAGTACCAAGAGAATGTTACTTACTAAGTAAATGTAAAACAAGAGAAATTTAGCTTGCTCAATTAATGTAAAACAAGTTGCATACTTACTAAGTTCCAACAATTCGGTATGTGTTTGCCTGTGTTTCTTTGCCTCCAACTATTCGAGCCATGCCAAAATATGATATTTTTGGATTCATTTCACTATCCAAGAGAATGTTACTAGGTTTTAAATCTCTATGTATGATTCGTAACCTAGAATATTGATGGACATAAAGAAACCCTTGAGCAATCCCTTCAATAATCCGTATGCGTGTCTCCCAGCCTAGCATCTTTTTCTTGGTTGGATCTATTTGAATAGTACAACCAAGGAAATTAGTGCTTAAGAATCTAGAAACATATGAGAAAAAAATATATACACTTATATATACATAAACGTGCACTTACCAAAAAGATAGAAGTCCAAACTTTTATTGGGCATGTACTCATATATTAATATATTTTCATCTTGCTCGATACAACAACCTAACAGTCTGACAAGATTTCTATGTTGAAGTTTTACAATTAATATTGTCTCATTTCTGAACTCATCAATTCCCTGTCCAGATCTTTTTGAAAGCATCTTCACTGCAATTTCTTGTCCTCTGAGTAATTTTCCCTAAGAAGGAGAACCATAAACTCTTTAAACTTTCATGAAGGTTTACCATTAATGTGGTTTTTATTAATAGTGTTCAAAGCACATTCATCAGGAAAATGTAACGTACCTTGTAGATGGGTCCAAAACCTCCTTCTCCAAGTTTATTTACAACTGAGAAATTGTTTGTTGCAGCTAATATGCTTTCATAACTGAATAGTGGTAACTAAGCATCCTTCTTCTCTCGTTTCTTTGTATTATTTTCGGTGTTCATTCCATCATTGATTGTATGGAGTTCAATATCAAAATCAAATAATAGTATATTATTACTTGAAGGGCTCTCTCCTGTTTGATCTAGAATGATAAGAATTTGTCACGTACTATAAATGGAAATGTAGTGTTTGGTAAGAGAAAATCAATTGAGCAATGCCAATATCTAAAGGTAAGTTAGTTTATTTAGTCATTTCCGCAAATAAGTAGTAATAATTTAGTAATTCATTCACATTTTAGTGAAATGACCAAATAACAAAGCTCCTTCCCCAAGACATGGTGAAGTTTGTGGGGATCCATCACCAACTAGTGACAGTAATTAGAACAAAGACTTGTGACAATTTTCTTGTATGAGATTAAGGTAGACTTCCTTGTAATTTTTTTAAGTGATTTCCATATACAGTTAGAACATTTACACTTAGCGATGCATTTGAGCTTTCCCTTGCATGAAAAGCAAATTGAGAGGCATAAGATAAGCCCCGTTGCAGGGATCAGCACAGCTACCCACACTTTCCATTTTTTGCCTAATTATGATGACAATAATCAAGTATTAGTTCAAAACAAAATATTTTATATATATATATATATATATATAGAAAAGTATTAGCTCAACCATACTTCTCATTTTCACTCATCATACCTTTGGTACTTGGATCTGGATATTCATCAGCAGCAAGTCTGAGATTGATATCTTGTCCAATCTCGCCACCATGTGGAAGTTGCAGTGAGTTCAAAAGCGCTCTTTCCATATCATACACCCACTCCTATTATAAGCATAAGCTGCGCAAGAACAATTTTCCATGCAACCCAATTCACATCTACTAGCATTCTCGCCCAAATATGCTTTCGAATAAACAGGCAATCGCATGATTGATATTTTCATGAACCAATCTTTTTTTCCATTAGCATACGTATTATTCTCACATTGCAAAGGAGATTTCCTCACACAGCTAGCCGCCTGACCAATCATTTAGTCTGGTGCCTTCCATCGAAAATGGTTTGAAACCCTTTAGACACCCACAAGAGTTTGAGGAATTGTCAGGGTATTGTACCACGCCAAATGCACCACACAAGGCGTAGTCATCAGATAGGTTGCTCGGTGAAGTCCCAATTATACTCCAAATGGAAAGGGCAGACAGACACAACAGTGCCCTAATCTGTCCAGTTTGGGCAATTCGAAATCTGGCAAGGTTAGAAGGATTATGAAGAGAGTAAGTTAAATATCTCTCACTTTCATTTTTACTTGACACAAAAGTGTAGTTGAAGATAATGTTCCTTCCCGAAAGTGAGCTGAGAGATGTTCCATTCCAAACTTCCGACCTCCCATAGATTTGGGATCTGTTCCACTCTAAGAAAGTTCCATTTGGGTTTAACCCCAATGAGAACATACCAGGTGCTGGATCTTCTGAATTTTTCCATGAAATGAGCTGCTGTGGTTTTCTAGTCCAAAGCTTCGCACCTGGCAGCAATGTATCGGTTGGATGGTCGAAACTCTCCCAAAAGATAGAAGAGGTGTTCGATCTACCACTCAAAACAAAATTTCCATCATCACCAAGTACTGCTTCAGTTATACTTAACTGGGGAAATGTCAAATTTGTCGACCAAACTGGGATCTCGGAGGAACCTTCAAACAGGAGTAGATTGCCATTTTCTGAGAGCTCAAGTCTTGAGAAAGATGGGTGAGACAAAGGGTTTTCTCTATTTGCTACCCAAACAGTTTCCTCATGAAACCCTTTATATCATATGCCCAGGTAAATTTTTGATGAAGTGCCTGGTTTGAAGAAATTGATGTAGATTGGAATTCAAGGCTTATCTTATCTTATCTTATCTTTTAATCATTTATTAGGTTTCTTTGTTAGTTGTTTATTCTATCTTATCTTTCAGTCTTTATTTGAATTAGGTTTCTTTGTTAGTCTTTTATTTGATTTAGTTATCTTTCGTAGAGTTCTAAATTAACTTTATTTCATTGTTATCTTAGGACTAGGAGTCTTGGGCTATAAATATATTTTATAGCTTTTAACAATTTAGTTTATGATTATTATTGAGTTTTGTTAAATAAGAATACTCAGAGTTGAGTTTCTTCTTGGTGTTTTTTCCTTAAACCTTAGATAGGCTCTAGTTTTTAAGAAGATTTCTTAAATTCTTGTGATAGTCTTACAATCTTAGGAATATCTATCCCTTCTACTTGCTGTTTTTCTTGTTCACCACAATCCTACACTGCATCAGTTAGTATCAGAGCTCAATTACTTTCCATGAATGGAGAAGAGCAACCGCTTTACAGACATGAACGAGGTGCACGTGCACACGGAGGCAGCACGTAAGGAGCAACCGGTGATTCAATTGTGGCACATGGAGGAGAGGTTTGGTGGTCTAACCGTGCGAAAGGAGGGGCGTGCGCGCACCCATCATGGGGTCCCTACCGATTACTTGGCCGACATGGATGGTCCGAGTGTTCGTCGTCGTCAACCAAAATCAAGATATGCGGAGGCTGAAAACAAATTTATCGTCGAGAGTGAACCTGTCAATCCTTATGCAGGGCATGGAGTATGGAAGGAATTTCCAACGGCACAAGCCCATGCTATATCACGAGATGCAGGTGTCAAGCTCGACACCCAAAAAGAAAAAATAGAAAATTCATACAAAAAAACGGTGTCTTGGGAGATGGCGGAGGTCAAGCATCAATCGGTGTTCCGAGACATTGGAGGTATGTACCGACAATTTCAGACTTCATGCACCATGGGAGGCAAGGCGGCCAAGCTTGTCATCGATCTAAGAAGTGGTATAAATGTAGTCTCAGAGGAAGCAATTCGGAATGGCTCACAAAAGGAAACGAGGTAACGGTTTCTAAACATTGTCTAGTTTCTTTTTCTATTGGAGCTAAATATGTGGATCATGTGTGGTGTGATGTCGTTGACATGGATACATGTCACCTATTGCTAGGAAAGCCATGAAAATATGATAGAACTGCTATCCATGATGAAACAAAGAATACGTCCACCTTCATGTTTGGTAAAACCAAATTGACATTGTTATATAGCCCATGGGCGGAGCCAAAACCTTCACAAGGGGATGATCAATCCTTTGTAGCCAAGCAGGAGTTGACGGACAAGGAAAGCGGCATCAAGGGAGAGGTGTCGAGGCCGATAAAGGAGCTGTTGGGGAGATGTGTCGACATAGTCTGATCAGAATTACCGAAAGTCATGCCATCATTGCGAGACATTCAACCTCAACTTGATTTGGTACTAGGAACTAATGTTACTACTCATCCGTACGACATCAAGAGTCCTAAAAAGTTTGAAGAATTGGGGAAACAAGTGGAAGAGGTAAACCTTTCAGAGAGTATCACAATTTTTCATGAAGAAGAGGAACCCTTGGAAGAGGTAAATCTTTTGGATAGTTTTGCAATTTTTCATGAAGAAGAGGAACCCTTGGAAAAGGTAAATCTTTCGGATAGTTTTGCACTTTTGACGACAATTCTAAATATCAGGTACCTGATAAGAGCCCCAAAGATAAAGTCTTTGATTTTAGTGTTGAGCCAATTGACTATGTTGATTTAATTGGGATAGATGCTAGTTTGTCAAATTCTTCTAACCAAATTTGTAATGAGATCTATTTGGCGGAGGAGAATGTTCTATCAAAAAGTGACTTGCTAGTTATCTGAAGATTTTCATGGTATATGGGAAAGACAAGTCACGAGAAAAGTATGGCAAGTCTACCCGACAAGGGGAGGTGCGGGGCCTTCAACATCATTGTCCCAGTCTACTGATGATTAGAGCCCTTACGTTTCTTATAGGGTGTGGCCTTATTGTGATCTTGAGGAACGGAGAATGGAACGAGTTAACAAGGCACCCGAAGGATCGTGGAAAAGACAGTCCAAATTCGAGGGCGAATTCTCTCCAATCTCGGGAGGATGATGTAGATTGGAATTCAAATGCTTATCTTATCTTATCTTATCTTATAGTCTTTTATTAGGTTTCTTTGTTAGTTGTTTATTCTATTTTATCTTTCAGTCTTTATTTGAATTAGGTTTCTTTGTTAGTCTTTTATTTGGTTTAGTTGTCTTTCGTAGACTCCTAAATTAACTTTATTTCATTGTTATCTTAGGACTAAGAGTCTTAGGCTATAAATATATGCTTATAGCCTTTAACAATTTAGTTTATGATTATTATTTAGTTTTGTTAAATAAGAATACTCAGAGTTGAGTTTCTTCTTGGTGTTTTTTCCTTAAACCCTAGATAGGCTCTAGTTTTTAAGAAGATTTCTTAGATTCTTGTGATAGTCTCACAATCTTAGGAATTATCCCTTCTACTTGTTGTTTTTCTTGTTCACTACAATCGTACGCTGCATCAAAAACCCAGCTCAAATTTGCTACCTTGAGATAATATGGTGTCGCTCTCTAAAAGAGAGTGACCTGGTGAAAGGGTATCACCAACTATGGAGAAGCATGCTCTGTAATAAGACGTACATGAGTAGAAGCAGAGCAAATAAGAGCCGTGGCTTCCTCGTCATGCTCCTCATATATCCCTATGTATAACTTGCTGCAACGCAGTTAATAATTACAGAAAAATGCTAGAAGAAACTTGGTCCCTTTTTTTTGTAAGCAATACAGTAAGAAGGGGAAGGAGCAACAAACAAAAAGAAAGAAAAGAATACAAAGGAGAGCTACAGAAAGTATTATCCATAAGAATTTTGAGCCACGTCCCATTTTGGAGCCAGATGAGCTGTCTGATTGGCTTGCCTTTGGACTTTTGAGGCTTCCCAAGGAACGCAGGCAAGAAAACGGACTTTCCTTGTGACAAAGTTCACTTCCGTGTACCGATTTTGAACATCACTTCAGCACAGTGCTGGAGACTAACCACAAATTTCTCCAACGACTATGAACGTGCGTACAGATAAGACAGGAAGTTCGATTATACAACATTTATTCTCTTTGAAATACTTATATTATATTGTTGAACAATTTTCTCCACCGTCAATTGTTGAATTTTGGGAAAAAGAGAGATAAATCGCACAAGGCCGGCAGTGGCGGATCCAGGACTGCACTCATGGGGAGCATTTTTTTATGAATAAAAAAATAAAATTAATTAAAAATATTAAAATAATAATTTAATATAAAAAAAATGACAAGCTCTTATTTGTAGTTTGTATGTAGATATGCTTTTTGGATTTGATCTCTATCACTAGAATGATAATCACACTTTTTTTTTTTTTTTCTTAAGCAACCATCTCTGGGCATATTTGCTAAATTTACTTCAACACAAAGTCGTTCAGAATTTGATTGGAGTTCAATAGAATCGTTATTTTTCTCTATAATCTCAAATAACTATAATTATATATTTATACAATTAAAATATGAAACAAAAACTATATATAATTAAACATAAAAACACTTATCATGTTGTGTAAATTGTTTTGTTTTGTTAAAACAGTTATTAGATAACTGTTTTGTTAAAAAAGTCGGTGCTTATTGATTGAGAACTAAACTTTAGGCTTTTTATTTTATTATTATTTTTTTAAGCGTAAATTTAGGATTTTGTTTGTTTGTTTTTGTTCTTTTTTGTTTTTTTTTTTTTTTTATAAGAAAAAGCTTTTGCTTTTAATTATGTTGTGTTATGATGTTTGAATATTTAGTGGCTTGAATTTTTATTGTGTTTAGAGTTTGGTCACTCAACCCAACCCACTGGCTCAACACAAGTACACAACCACAACACAAGCAGTCCAAATAGCACGGAATCCCCCCATTACATATTTTCAAATAATTTTTCTTCTTTTTTTTCCTCACGGCTAGTCCCCTTACTCCCCCATTTCAAATTTTCAAAGTTTATTTATTTTTTTTGTTTTTTTTCCTATTTGTTGTACGGCTGTCCCCAGCATTACATCCTTTTAAAGCATTTTTTTTTTTTTCTTTTTGTTTTCTATTAGTTGCACGCTAGTCCCCCATTACTATTAGGGCCTTTTTTTTTTTTTGTCTGCATATATAACTTGGAACGGCTGTTCCCACTATGCCACTATAATACTATTAATAATATTCTCAACAATTAACAAAACGCACCGTTTGGAACTTATTAAGGGGTGAAGGTCGTGCTCCTCTTACACCAACCAAATTTAAGGTTTTTTTCAGGGGGAGAGAGCGGCGTAGAGAGAAAGCTTCTCGGATAAGTTCAAGGTAAATCGTTAACGTGTAAAACGCCGGTTGCTTTAGGGAGCTAAGGGAGTCGAGTCTTTGCTAGCCCAGATGTATTTCATTTTTCCTTTAGATTGGTTTTTTGTTTTTAAAGTACATCAACTAAGAAATTACAACAAAGAACAACAAATTGCTGAGCAACCCAACAAAAAAGCTCCAAAACAACCACATCAGTACAACAAACAAAAATTAAAAGGAAACGCGTCAAATGAATTAAGTGGCTCTATAAATTTTTTGCACAAACACCAAGAAATTTAATCACCAATTAAGGTGGTTAGAAAAAAAATTAATCATGGCCGGTCTGAGGTGTCCGAAGCCACCCCCAGGCCCAACGGGGGAGGCCGGCCACTCTTTAGTGTTTTTTTTAAAAAAATATTTTTTAATTTTTAATTATTTTTAAAGTATACATAATATTTTATTATTATTTATATTAAATGGGATAGATGTCCAATTTAGAGAGATTTTGGCCATCAACCGAATGTTTTCCGATCCAAAAAATCCTATTCCAAAAGAACCATAATAGCAAAGAAGACATTAGTGAATTTCGAATCAAAGCTAACGAAAAGAAACGCGAACACGGAGTCCAGAAAACATTGAAAAAAATAGAAAATAAATAAATAAAAATAAAAATAGTAGCTCAATATAAATGCTCTATCTAAACACGGCACGGATCAAAGAATCGAAGTTGAACTCTGTACTTTATGTTCAACTTTGATCCGCGCCGTGTAGAGGAATTTCCATGGCTATATATGGAAAGAATTTGGAGGAGGAAGGCTTGAAATTATATATGCAGTCGCACGAAGTCAGAGTGACGCAAAAATTTTGAGGAGGAATATAAGTGAATGAAGATAAGAAGATGAGCTGGAATCAAAACTGATTCCAGCTCATCTTCTTATCTTCATTCACTTATAAGGAAGGCTTGAAATATATGCAGTCACACGAAGTCAAAGTGACGCAAAAAAACAGGGGACCGAAGGAGGTGGCGTGAATAAAGGAGATGGGGGTATCGCAAGGATATGAGGGGGGAAGGAGTAATATATAAGGACTAAAGTCTAAAGTCCTTCCAAATATGATTTGTCATTTAAAGTCATGATAGATTAAAATTTAATAATGATTGTTTTAAATTCAATGGTAATTTTAAAAGACACATCACAATTATGAGGATTTTAGGAAGGCTAATCCTCCTTATATCATTACTCGGGGGAAGAGACTGGGTGTTACTCTTGACTTAGGTCAACTAGAGAAATATCTAAAAGGAAAGAAAAGGGGAAGGCTCTAGAACAAGTGAAAAACGGGTAGAGCCGTCAACTGTCCCACACGGATCTAATTTTTTGAAATTATAGATTCTTTAAGAAATTGGGTTAAATACTTTTTTGTCTCACGTGGTTTAACAATTTTATTTTTTGTCGTCTCAGCTTTATTTTGTATCACAAATAGTATGTCGATAATGACTAAAAATTGAGATGATACCTCTGTCTCCAAAATTTGACGGTAATTCACGTCAGCACTATTAAAAAATCGGCATGTGTCTATATACTTGATTAAAAATAAAAAAAAATAAAAAATAAAAACTAAAATGATTAAAAACATTAAAAAATTAAATTGAAAAAACAAAAATTAGAAAGGGGTGGCCGGCCTCCTTAGGGCATAATGGGAGTGGCCAACCACCGTCATTTTGTCCAAAATCTTGTTCACATAATTTGAAGATATTGTTCAAAATCTTCAAGAACATGTCGTTTTAGTTACAATGTCATGTTCACAAGAATTGTTTTTATGTGTAGTCAAATTAGTCATAATTTGGGTCTAAAACATTAACTATATGTATGTTTGAATTAGTTGTTAACGCTGTGTCTCTTACATGAATAAACATGAAAAGAAATAATCCAAGATTTCGGATTTCAACCCTTTTAGGCAGCCAATTAGTTTACTGGGGAGGGGAAGGAAATCAATAACTGATAATCTTTTAAAGACACCTGAAGTTGTTCATAATGAAAAATAACATGTGCATACTACAGGCTAGTGTTTACTAATGTAGTAGTACATCAAAGAAGACATACTTAGATCCCGTAAAAACTTACAAATTCTATCTTAATAGAATTATTGGCAACAAAACTAAAATGAATAAACTAAGACAACATTAGTGACAATTATGTAGCATATCAACATGCATATAATTAGGCAGAAAAGATTGCTTCTCCAACATTTCTTTTCTTTCACATAGGAATCAATCATCGGGCCACCATTGCTGAAATAGTTACACTATTTTTTGAGCAATTTTTTGCACTATCAACTCTTGAATATGTGTCCATCATATTTCGACCCGTGGAAAACGCTGGTTGCTTAGGTGTAGCTAGAGGTGCATGTTCATTGCTAATCATTGAGATTACATTAGACATGGTAGGTCGATGAGTCGGGCTTTCTTGGACACAAAGAAGGCCAATGTTAATGAATCTCAACATAATAGAAGTGTTAGAAGGATATCTTATTGTTGGCTCCATCAAGTCCAAACTTCGATCATCTCTCCACAACTCTCAAGCCTAGTTTCATTTCAAATAAGACTAAATTTAAGTACAAACTAATAGCATTTTAATTTAAAAGATTATTGTAAAACATGAGGAGTTTGGGAGAGTATAAAAGCTACATACGTACATATCTAAGAAGATTGAGTGACTCGTTGTTATAGAAGCTAGTGTTCTTCCTGCCGCTCACAATTTCTAACACTAATACTCCAAAGCTAAACACATCAGACTTTATTGAATACAAACCATCCATAGCATATTCGGGAGACATATAGCCACTACTTTCCAAAATTTAGTAAACAAACATATCAGTAGCTTGCTCAATGAATTTAGCTGGGAATTGAAAATCTCAAATGTAAAACAAGTCGCATACTTACAAAGTGCCAACAATTCGATTTGTGTTTGCTTGTTTTTCATTGCCTCCAACTATTCGAGCCATGCCAAAATATGATATTTTTTGATTCATTTCACTATCCAAGAGAATGTTACTATGTTTTAGATTTCTATGTATGATTCGTAACCTTGAATATTGATGAAGATAAAGAAACCCTTGAGCGATCCCTTCAATAATTTGTATGCGTGTCTCCCAACCTAACATCTTTTTCTTATTTTGATCTATTTAAATAATAAAACCAAGGAAATTAGTGCTTAAGAACCTAGAAACATATGAGAAAAAAAAAAAAAAATTATACACATATATATACATAAACATGCACTCACTAAAAAGGTAGAAGTCCAAACTTTTATTGGGCATGTACTCATATATTAATATCTTTTCATCTCGCTCGATACAACAACCTAAGAGCCTGACAAGATTTCTATGCTGAAGTTTTGCAATTAGTATTGTCTCATTTCTGAACTCTCCAATTCCCTGTCCAGATCTTTTTGAAAGCATCTTCACCGCAATTCCTTGTCCTCTAGCGCTCTAAGTAATTTTCCCTAAGAAGGAGAACCATAAACTCGTTAAACTTTCATGAAGGTTTACCATTAATGTAGTTTTTATTAATAGTGTTCAAAGCACGTTCATCAGGAAAATGTAGCATGCCTTGTAGACATGTCCAAAACCTCCTTCTCCAAGTTTATTCACAATTGAGAAATTATTTGATGCAGCTAATATGCTCTCAAAACTGAATAGTGGTAACTCAGCATCTTTCTTCTCTTGTTTCTTCGTATTATTTTCGGTGTTCATTCCATCATTGATTGTATGGAGTTCAATATCAAAATCAAATAGTAGTATATTATTACTTGAAGGGCTCTCTCCTGTTTGATCTAGAATGATAAGAATTTGTCACTATACATGGAAATGTAGTGTTTGGTAAGAGAAAATCAATTGAGCAATGCCACTATCTAAAGGTGAGTTTATTTAGTCATTTCCGCAAATAAGTAGTAATAATTTAGTAATTCATTCCCATTTGAGTGAAATGACCAAAGGTGAGTTTATTTAGTCATTTCCGCAAATAAGTAGTAATAATTTAGTAATTCATTCCCATTTGAGTGAAATGACCAAATAACTGCAAAGCTCCTTCCCAGAGACATGGTGAAGTTCATGGGGATCCATCACCAACTAGTGACAGCAATTAGAACAAGGACTTTCCTAAGAACAAGGACTTGTGACAATTTTCTTGTATGAGATTAAGGTAGACTTCCTTGTAATTTTTTTTAAGTGATTTCCATATACAATTAGAACATTTACCCTTAACCGATGCATTTGAGCTTTCCCTTGCAGGAAAAACAAATTGAGAGGCATAAAATAAGCCCTGTTGCAGGGACCAGCACAGCTACCCATACTTTCCATTTTTGGCCTGATTCTGATGACAATAATCACTATTAGTTAAACCATAATAGAGAATTAAGTATTAGTTCAGAACGAAAGACAACATATATAATTAAGTATTAGCTCAACCATACTTCTCATTCCACTCATCATACCTTTGGTACTTGGATCTGGATACTCATCAGCAGCAAGTCTGAGATAGATATCTTGTCCAATCTCACCACCATATGGAAGTTTAAGTAAGTTCAAAACTGCTCCTTCCCATATCGTACACCCACTCCTATTACAAGCATAAGCTGCGCAAGAACAATTTTCCATGCAAGCCAGTTCACATCTGCTAGCATTCAAGGCCAACTATGCTTTCGAATAAACAGGCAATCGCATGTTGATATTTCCAAGAACCAATCTTTTTTGACATTAGCATGCGTATTATTCTCACATTGCAAAGGAGATTTCCTCACACAACCGCCTGACCAATCATTTAGTCTGGTATCTTCCATCGAAAATGGTTCAAAACCTTTTAGACACTTACAAGGGTTTGAGAAATTGTCAGGGTATTGTACCACGCCAAATGCACCACACAAAGCATAGACATCAGATAGGTTCCTCGGTCCAGACCAAAATATAGTCCAAATGGAAACGCCAAACAGCCACACCAGTTCCCTAATCTGTCCTGTTTGGTCAATTCGATATCTTGCAAGGTTAGAAGGATTACGAAGAGAGTAAGTAAAATATCTCTCACTTTAATTTGTACTTGACACAAAAGTGTAGTTGAAGATAAAGCTCCTTTCAGAAAGTGAGCTGAGAGATGTTCCATTAATCCAAACTACCGAACTCCAATAGATTTGGGATCTGTTCCACTTTAAGAAAAACTGATTGCTTCCATTTGGGTTTAACCCCACCGAGAACAGACCAGGTGCTGGATCTTGTGAATTTTTCCATGAAATGAGTTGCTGTGGTTTTCCAGTAACCTTATTGTTCCGAACCTTCGCACCTGGGAGCAATGTATCGGTTGGATGGTTGAAACTCTCCCAAAATATAGAAGACGTGTTCGATCTACCTCTCAAAACAAAATTTCCCTCATCACCAAGTACTGCTTCAGTTATATTTGACTGGGGAAATGTCAAATTTGTTGACCAAACTGGGATCTCGGAAGAACCTTCAAAAAGAAGTAGATTGCCATTTTCTGGGAGGTAAAGTCTTGAGGAAGATGGGTCAGACAAAGGGTTTTCTCTGTTTGCTACCCAAACAACTTCCTCATGAAACCTTTTATACCATATGCCCAGGTAGATTTTTGATGAAGTGCCTGGTTTGAAGAAACCGAGCTCAAAAGTGCCACCTTTAGATACTATGGTCTCTCTCTCTGAATGAGAAAGAGAGTGACCTGGTGAAAGGGTATCAGCAGCTATGGAGAAGCATGCTCTGTAATAAGACATGATTGAAAGCAAGGCAAATAAGAGCCATGGCTGGTGATTAGTGGTCGTGCTACCCATCCCTCTCTAACTTGCAGTACCGCAGTTAGTAATTACAGAAAAATGCAATAGAGGAAGAAGGAAAAGGAGAAACAAACAAGAAAGAAAGAAAATAATACAAAGAAGAGCTCCAGGGAGTGTATCTGTAAGATTTGTGAGCCGCAGCCCATTCGGATTAGCTTTCTGATTGGCTTGCCTTTGTACTTTAATTTGAATCTTCCCAAGAAGGAACGCAGGCAAGAAAACGGACTTTCCTTGTGACAACGTTCACTTCCATGTACCGATTTTGAACATCACTTCAGCACAGTGGTGGAGACTAAGCACAAATTTCTCCAACGGCTATGAACGTGCGTACAGATAAGACATAAAGATCGATTATACAACATTTATTTTTTCTTTGAAATTAATACTTACACTATTTTGTTGAACAATTTCCTCCACCGTCAATTGTTGAATTTGTGTCCTTCATATTCCGGTCTTTGGTAAACGCCGGCAGTGAAGGGGCGGGCTGCGATTTTGGGAAAAAGAGAGAAGGTTGTGCTCCTCTTATACCAGCCAAATTTAAGGTTTTTTTCAGGGGGGAGAGAGCGGCGCAGAGAGAAAGCTTCTCGGATAAATTCAAGGCAAATCGTTAAGGTATAAAACCCAGTTGTTTTAGAGAGTTAAGGGAGTCAAGTCTTTGCTAGCCCAGTTGTACTTCATTTTTCCTTTGGATTGGTTTTTGTTTTTGTTTTTGTTTCTTTTTTCCTTTTTCAAAGTACATCAACTAAGAAACTACAACAAAGAACAACAAATTATGGACAACCCAACAAAAAGTTCCAAAACAATCACATCCGTAGCGCCTCAGATTTAAAATTCTTATTTAAAGAGATTATTTTGATGATAAATATTATTTTAATATTCATACTAGGTGTTGAAATAATGATACAATGTTGAAATCGCTCTGATACCATGCTGAAATAACTTTGATATCATGTTGAAATAATGATGTTGTGGGAATATTGAGCGGTAATCAAATTCTCTTGATTTGATTATAGTCTCAATATTTAATTACAATCAGCCCATAAATAAAGAATATTTGATATCAACATAATTATGGAATATACGAAAAATATTATATATTTTTTATATATTCTAACACTAGGTAAGAATTATGGAATTGAGGAAAATATGATGTTATATGAATATTATACAAAATAGTATGAGAAATTGGTAGATGGAATAGTACAAGAGATTGGTAGGTGGAATAGTGAATGAAATTGATAGATGGAATAATGGATGGAACTTGATGAATATTGGTTTAGGATTATTACGAGCCTTAATTTTATGAGAAAATTATATCCTAATTATTTGATTGGGTGATTTAAGAGATAGAATGATTTTTAATATGGCTAATATGTAGAGTGTGATTTAATAGTGAACGATTGATACATTGATAGTTTGAACTTTGAAGGGTAATGGGTCTTCTTTGGAGTCACAACATGGCTGGACCAGAATCGCGGAGCAAAGTGTATGAGAGTATCCAAAACCTTGACTCCAATTACCTGCTCCATCACTTTTCTTCTCTTCCTCAAATTTCTTCACAGCAGCCCCACCCTTCCAACTAGGGCTGGCAATTTTGACACGACCCGCGAACTCGACACGAACACGACACGAAGTTAACAGGTATTGGGTTTGGGCTTATCGGGTTCGGGTCTTAATCGGGTCTACCCGGTTAAGACACGATTAAATTCGTGTCTGGCGGGTCAACCCGTCGGGTTCGCGGGTCGACCCGCCAGACACATCTAATAAATGGGTCTAGCGGGTCAGTCGGGTCAACCGGGTCTGGCGGGTCAATCGGGTCTGACGGGTCAACTGGGTCTGGCGGGTCTGGCGGGTCTCGGGTGACCCGCCAAACCCATTTAATTTTTTTATTATTATTTATTATTATTATTATTATTATTATTATTATTATTATTTTTAATAAAAAAACCTATGTCTAAGTTCTAACTAAGTTAACCCTAACACTTACTGACTGACTCACGGCTTCATTTCACTCTTCACTTCACGACTTCACAGTTTTCACTTCACTAGCCTATTCCTTGTTTTTCCGTTACTTTTTCTATGTGGGTCTATATATTAAAACATTATCTTTTAAATCATTATTTATATATTAAAACATTATCTTTTAAAATTTTTTATTCTTCTTGGATGGTTAGGATAAATTTGACTAGTTCTTTGGCCTAAGAGATCCATTTATTAAATTATTTTTTCCAATTTTGATTAAGGTTTTTTTTTAAAAAAAACGGGTCGGGTTGGGTCGTGTCAGGTCGTGTCGTGTCTACCCGATATGACCCGATTATGCTAAACGGGTTAAGCGGGTCGTGTCGGGTTACCTGGATATTTTTCGTGTTATAATCGTGTCAGACCCGCTAACCCGTTTAGCTAAACGGGTCGTTTTCTTGTTTCGGGTAATCGGGTCGCGGGTCTTAACGGGTCCTAATCGGGTCTACCCGATTACCCGTTTTGCCAGCCCTACTTCCAACCAGTCCACCTTCTCTCATTTCTTTTTAGGGGGCTGCTAAGTGTCCCAAGGTTTTTTCCAAAAACCATCCCAAATGACTTGGCTGGCCCCATTTTCTTTAAAAAAATTTCATTCTCTCTCTCTCTTATGTCTCTCACTCTCTCCAATATTCGATCTGGACCGTTAATTTTCATCCAACGGTCTAGAACAATCAACTAATAATAAATTATTATTTATATTTTTTTTTTAAATCAAAATTTAAATAATTAAATAATTAAATATTAATAAAATAAAAATTCAACGAAATGGGGTGGCTGGCCACCACAGGTGGTGGCCGGCCACCCTTGTTGAGAGCAAAGGGTGGCTTCGGCCACCCCAGACTAATTGCATGGATGATTTATGATGGTGTTTTCTTGCTAGATGTAACAATATGTATATACTACAGAAGATGCAACCGTGTGTGTGTGTGTGTGTGTATATATATATATATATATATATATATTGTTATGGGTGGTTATTTATATATATATTTTTGTGTGCTTTCCGATTTCAATACAAAACATTTTTCAAAATGGGAACAATGAGTAAAACTATTTATGGTTGTGAATTTTACATGCTGGCCCCCTTTTGGGCTCATTCAGTTTTATTTCTTGTTCTTAGGTAAAGAGCAAGCTGGAATAGAAGGCCGAAATGAGGGCGGAAATAATTTATCTAATAATTTGTAATAAGCCTTATAGATCTTTGCAAAAAAAAAATTGTTGTAAAAGAAGAAAAGTGACAAACCTAGTTTTAACGGACTGGGGTGATACAACATCAATATAGGTAAACAAAAATTAAAAGGAAATGCATCAAATGAATTACGTGACCCTATAGATTTTTGGCACAAACACCAAAAAACCTGGTCACCAATTAACATGGTTAGACAAGGTATACTAGGGATGGCACATCCAAGAGGCACAAGAAGCCACACACCTCGAGAGGTCCATCAACCCATTATGAAGACCAACAAAGAAACAACTACAGTTGTGCACCCAAAAGAGAACCACAGCAGCAAAGAAGACACTAGTGACTGTTGAATCAAAGCTAACGAAAGGAAACACCAACACGAAGTCCATAGAACACTTTAGAATGATCTGCAACCAAATCGAGAGAGCACCATAGATGGTGGTGAGGGGATCAAAAGCCCTAAAACTACAAGAAAACAACACAAAAACAAAAACAAATACAAAAAACATCATCGGTTAAGGGCGGGGTGGGGGAAGGCAACATGGATGCAATTGAAGGTTGACGCGTGTAAGTCATTCACCAGTGCGTGGGACCACGCACTGGCAGTGGACTCCGGGAAGCAGTAAATGGCTTCAAGAGACTGGCAACAATGGCGGGAGGTGGCAGAGCAAGGGAAATTAGGAGTCACACATGACATAACACTGTCTTCGACGTGTGGTGGTTGGATGGAGATGAGGTTGGCGGTAGCTGGTAGTGGAGTGGCCTAGGAGCATGGTGGAGTGGCACGTGTAACTGTGTAAGGTTGTGGCTTCCTAAAATGGACATATCTGATTTTGGAAAAACCAAATCCAAAGATTTCAAGAAGGTGGCAAATCCGAGGTTAGGAAAGGATAGAAGAGGCAATGACTAGATGATCTACCATGGACGAGGAGATGACGGAGCTGTTGAAAAACATGATAAATCGCCAAAGTCAATGGATAGGGCCTCTGATGAGGCAAGTAGGGCCTTCAAAGAAGCGGTTGGAGCCTCAAAAGAGGCAAGAAAGGCAAGGGAGAGGAGGAATAGGAGATTAGAGGTGGTAGTTTAAGGGTGATATGGGTACATTCCCAAAATGTTTTAAAGAGGTCTTTTTTTTTTTTTTTTTGTTATAGTTGTGATATTATATAAAAATAAAATTAGTTTTAAATGTTTTATATTTTAATTTATTTCTTAATGCTTTTGCTTTTTTCTTTAAAAAAAAAAAAAAAAAAAAAAAGAAGAAAAGTTGTTCTAAAAACCGTTGCCAAACGGGTCGTGAGTCATTATTATCTTTATATTTTTCTTCTTTTCTATTTTGCCTGATTACAAAATTATATATATATATATATATATATTATCTTTATATTTCCAAAGATTGTGGACCATATGCCAAAATATTTGTTTTATTATGTGAAAGACGTTATACAATTATCACCACAATATGGTCTAATCTTCTTCGATCACCTTTATTCAATGTTAACACGAGAATTATCTAGAGAGGCAATTTCATGGGTGATTGGAGATCTTTTTCGTTTTGGTTTTATTCATCATCAAAATAAATTTTAATGTTGAGAGGTTTTGTAGAGTCAAGTTGTCAAGTCTGACCATAGGAAAATGAAGAAGATGGGTAGGAAAATCCTTCACCTATCAGTAGATTCTTTGACTATGCAATTTCCCAAATCACAGACCAATTATCACATGAGTAACGCTACAAGTCTTTTTTGTGTTATTCTTGTATCTCTCTAAAAATGATGTGGTTCTTAAAATCATTATTAGGTATATGATTGATCATTATTGAACTTTGATCACATTATAATTTTAAAAATTACCTAATTTTTGGAATAATACAAAAGAGACATAAAGGACTTCTAGAATTATTCATTACCACATAAGTACCCCCACTTGCTCTAATCTCAGCCTGCATTAATACAAGTCTTCTATATCCAATTTCCAAGTCAACTACTACCAAGTTAAACTCATCAGAAACTATAAATGTTATGTAGTGAAGAAAGTAAGGCTAGCAATTTTGACACGACCCGCGAACCCGACACGAATACGACACGAAAAAACAGGTATTAGGTTTGGCCTTATTGGGTTCGGGTCTTAATCAGGTCTACCTGTTTAAGATTCGGTTAATTTCGTGTTTGGCGGGTCTACCCGACGGGTCGACCCACCAGACCCGGTTACTGTTCGGGCCTGGCAGGTACTAACTGGGTCTAACGGGTACCCACCAGACCCGGTTAAAAAAAAAAAAAAAAGTAAAAAGTAAAAACAATGAGCATATTTGTAGTGTTTCATAATTCATATCCTTGATTACATGGGATGGATCATGGATCCTTCAAGACTTCAAGTAGACAACATCGGGCATAATGGCCCATGGGAACCTAATTTGTAATGGATCTAATGATGATGTAGTTTTGAGTTTTGTTTCTTTTTTCTTTATTATTTTGTTTTTGTTAGCTTTATTATTATTATTTACTTATTCTTTATTGCTATGATGGAAATGTCGTGGGAAATCTAATTTGATCCATATTCATTTCACATATGCACCATTATATATATATATCTCTGTGTGTGTGTGAAATTTAATATGAACAGTAAAACAGAGAACATCTAGATTGGTCATCATAGCAGAAACTAAAATCATTATTGCATTACATGGAATTATGGAAATGGACTATCTAATATTCTAATATGTATAGAGTTGAATACATGGAATTATGGAAATGGACTATCTAATATTCTAATATGTACGTATAGAGTTGAAAATTGGTAATTTTTTGAATGTTTTTATTAACAATTGTATTGGTATTCATGTATTATTATTACAAATAAAATAAAAAATAAAAAAATTAGGGTTTAAGGTTTTTAGCGTGCCGGGTCGGGTCGAGGCGGGTTACCTGTTAAAAGAACTGGTCGTGTCTACGCGATATGACCCATCTATTGCAAATGGGTCGTGTCGGGTTACCCGGCTATTTCTGTGTCATAATCATGTCAGACCCGGTTACCCGTTTAGCAAAACGGGTCGTGTTTATGTTTTGGCTAATCATGTAACGAGAACCCGCAAGTCGTAATCGGGTCATATCAGGTACTTGTTTTGCCAGCCCTAGAAGAAAGAAGGAAACAAGTTATTCAAACACGTTATTTTTGTTGATTTCACTTTATTCATCCTATTTTTGGTTATTTAAATAATTTGTAAACAAGACAATCTTTTTTTTTTCATATTTTTTAAATTCACGTTTAAAAACTCTATTTTATTCATATTTTTTTAAAAAAAAAATAGGTGTACTTTTTAAACACATGTTTCCAGTCAACACAGCAATTTGAAAATTGAAAATTGAAAGCACACATTTTTATTCATTATTACCTATCCCTATACTAAATATAAAAAGGAAAATTGAAAGCACACGTTTTTATTCATTATTATTTATCCCTATTGCTGAAATCGAGCCGATCCAAGTCGAGCTTTAGGATTTCATGATTAGCTCATTTACGAAGATGTTTATTTGAGTCAAGATCAAGTTCGAGCCAAGCTATGAAATGCGTGTTCAAGCTCGGCTCGTTCAAAGTTTGGGCGAGCTCGAGCTCTGTTAAGAATATAATAGATATTATTCTAAGGTTATTTACCTCCTTATGGATTCTAGGGTTTCCTTAGCCTACCAGGTTTACCTTTCTTTAGTCTACAAGTATAACATCCCCAGTCCGTTAAGACTGAGTTTGCCACTTTTCTTCTTTTTCAACAAAAATTCTTGCAAAGATCTATAAGGTCTATCAGAGTACTTGATTTTAAAAGATACAATAAATACGTAAATCATTTTCTTCAAGAGATTTTATTACAAGCGGAATTAGAAAACATTAGATTTTAGTTGCGGAATATCATATCATTACAATAACTTATATGAAAAGACTTTGAAAATTAATAATTATTCCCACCCCATTCCGGCCTCCTATTCCAGCATCCTTTCTACCTGAAAACAAGAAATAAAACTGAATGAGCCCAAAGGGGGCCCAGCAAGTAAAATCCACAACCATAAATAGTTTTACTCCTTGTTCTCAGTTTTGAAAATCGTTTTCACAAATAAATATAATTCTAGCCATAATAATATCTGTATGTACGGTTGCATCTCCCGTAACATATACATACTATTACATCTAGTAATAGATCATCGTTGTAAATCATCTTTATAAATCATCATCATAATGCATCATTATAAATAATCTTTTGTAAATCATCATAGCATATCATCGTTGAAAATATAGTATCATTTTCTCATAATAGGGCCCATGTACACTATTACCCCTGTGCACGAGGGTTGCGGGTCCTTGTGACCATGGCACTGAACTGTGGCCACAGCCATGCCCGACCGTCAATTAACTCTTTCTTGGTGCACTCAACGGTCTAGTTGATGGAATACCACCTTCTGGCATAGCCTCCTTCAGTGGTTTCGCCTCCATCCGAGTATCGGTACCGAACTCTCATCTTATCTTATCTTGGGGCCAAAAATACTCTCCTCCATACATGTGCCCTCATTTCATAAACATTTATCTCATCTCTTGTACTTTTCTTTGTACTTCTTTTGATGCATCTTAGGGCAACATGTAGGAGGGTTTATCATCATTTTTCTTTCTTATAATCATCATCATTTCTCAACTTTCTTTTCTTAAAATAGAAACTTTTCCAAATATAAACTTGTTGTGCTTAAAAAGCATTTAAAGAAATATAAACTTTCTAAATAATTCTTTTAGAAATCCTTCATGCATGCAACATATCTCCATGACAGGTAAATAAAATAATCATTTACAATTTGATACAAGAATATATAAATAGCATGACATGAAGTAATTTTAGAAGGGGTAGTGAATTTACTTACCTCTAGACTGAAGCTAAAAGTGGTATGAAGGAATCTAGTTGCTCCAATATGACTAACACCACTAGTATATCTTTTGAAACTAATTTCTAAAGTCCGCTATCTCTTGTGTTCTTTCTTTCTTGTAGCGCTTAGTCTCGCCCTTTCTCTCTCTGTTCTGAGTAAACACTCTTAGAAAGAAGAAAGACCGAGTAAAAAGAGGAAGAAGGAAGAATATATGCAAGAGATGGGAGAGGAGATGAGTGGTGAAAATTGTGAAGGAGAAGAGCTCTATTTATAGGAGAAAATCAAATACTATTCTACCTTCAATTTACAATTATACCCTCATTTTACTATTTCACCAACCCTATTCTATTTCACCAACCCTATACTATTCTACCTTCAATTTACAATTATACCCTCATTCTATCTTCAATTTACAATTATACCCTCATTTTACTATTTCACCAACCCTATACTATTTCACCAATCCTATACTATTTCACCAACCCTATACTATTCTACCTTCAATTTACAATTATACCCTCATTCTATCTTCAATTTACAATTATACCCTCATTTTACTATTTCACCAACCCTATACTATTTCACCAACCCTATACTATTTCACCAACCCTATACTATTCTACCTTCAATTTACAATTATACCCTCATTCTATCTTCAATTTACAATTATACCTTCATTTTACTATTTCACCAACCCTATACTATTTCACCAATTACCATTCTCTAATTACCACTCTCATAAATTTTCCAAGAATTAAAATCCTTAGCTACAATGGATATTAAAATAACATCATTATCAAAATAATCTATTTAAATAGCTTTGAAAATTCTGGGACACTACAATCTTCCCTCCTTATTAGAATTTCGTCCTCGAAATTAAAACCTATAATATTATCGTCCAATCTTCAAGTTGAGGGATTCAGATAATATTCCTTTCAATCCTTCATCAAAGCTTACTCTCTTTTATCATATTGAAATTCCATCTCCTTCTTCTATGAGTAAATCTTATTCACAGTCTAAAGTCTCAATTTCTGCAATCATTCATCAATTCACACTAAAATCTTACCTCAAAATCTTTTCCATTGTTTCTTTCCAACCTCAATAACAACAATCGAGTTATTCATCAACAGTCTACAATCAAGGTTTAAACATCAAATTAATAAATCATGTGATCAATAGTTCATACCTCCAAACATCATAGTCCTCATTTCAAGCCTGCAATAATTCTCTCGATCTAATTTAATCAATCTTATCAAAAAGGTGTAAAAATCATCCCCGCCTATATTCTCTTTAGTATCTCAGTATTCCAAATCATGCATACGAAATTTTAATATGATGCTCTAATAATTATTAACTTCTCACCATCATAAATCTGTAAAAGTAAATAGCACCAACATTCTACAGTTTATATTTCCAAAAACATCATTACATGAATATACCTCAGAAGTGACATCATAATTCGATTCATTCTAAATACACAACCGTTTCTATTTTCTCATCTCAACTTTTGTGTTGATGCTACAATATCAGCGAAAATCTTTCAGTACTACATCTTTACTTGATAAATCATAACTCAACAATAGAAACTCGTAATTATGATTTCAACTCAAACGAAATACACGATTACATCAAATGTAAGATTCTCATCCATTCTTGACTAATACATACTGTGCTTTGCTGCGTTCTAGAGATGAAATTGATAAGCAAGCAAAGTAGGATATGGGTAAGTTTCCAAGCTGGATGTTCCAAAGTACACATGCTATGATTTCTCTCCCTTGGGTCTTGCAAGGTCAAGAAGAGAAAAGAGAGAAAGATAGTCCTGTTGCTTTCTAGAAATGAAGATTTGAAAAGCATTTCAGGACATGGCATATATGTGAGACTTTCAAAATACCCACATCGGATGCTCTCTCTCTTCTGTCATTTATGGAGACTGAGAAGAAAAGGGAGATATTTAGCCTGAGAAGCATGATCAAGGATAATCTTGCTTCCTCAGGACATGATCAACGATAATCTTGCTTCAATGGTTTACTACTGAGAGTATAAGGAGTTGGGTTTGTGAATCAAGTCGTGAGGCTGCATTTTTCTCTTGAGGATACGCTCAACTAGGAGGAAAAGTCGAGCTTTCATTGTATGGAAGGTCATTAGAAGATTTCAGGTGAAGGAGTATGATCAGAAGGCATGCGTTGCAATGGAGAAGGAGGTGTGAATTTATATGAAGGGTTTCTGGATAATGAACGAGCGCGTGGTGCGCGTTGGCATGACAATTCATTCAGTTGCCCACGCATGGTATTCGAAGTCGTTGATTGAACAGTGGGTTTGAAAAATGAGCTCAGTCGAATTTATGACAGGAGACAAGATCCTACTTCCACGGGATCTTTTGACAAAATTTCCATCGCGGCCCGAGGTCGCCTAACGCTTTGTTGTTTACTGTTTATTTCACTTGAAGTGAAAAATTTCTTTAAAGCCACTCGTCTGCTACTTCCAGAAACTTCAAAAAATTCTCTTCAGTTTCTGACGCTCAGTCTCTTCTCAATACTTCATCTCTCCCAAATTCTTCGTATTCTCAACTATTTTTCCTTACTCTCCTAAATATGGGAGCATCATCATCATCCGTTAACAACATCGATTTGAATGTTGCTCCTGCAACACAATCTATTGTTATGCCTAACGTGCAACTGGACGTGCCTGCTATTTCCCCTGAAGTGCCTGCTATACCTTCCGTTGTACCTGTTGCACACCCTAATGAACTTGCTACCTATCCTGATGTCTGGCAGCCAACTTTTGTCTTTGACAATCGTCCTATCACTATTCACGATTCTGCCATGCTCCATGATTCTACTGCTGTAGCAGTGGCCAAAGGTTTTGTAATTCCACGGGATCAAACATTCTTAGCGGATAGGTCGGATACTGATGCTATTAATAATTCATTGGCATTCAGTATCCAAGGTGCTGCTTCAGTTTCTGACATGGCACAACGTTTGAGTGCCAGAAATGTTGAGCTGAAAGTCTCAAGAAACCAAATCGGGGTCTTACAGCGACTGCTCAAATACTACAAACGAAAACACGTGGATTTGAAGCAGGAGAATACTCAGCTGAAAAAGATGATGTTATCCTACGCAGAATACTTGGGACCAAAGATGCTAGAAATGGAGAAGAATACCGAACGTCTCCAGCGACAGCACGAAAAACTCCGGGTCGATGTTCAGGGGTATTGCAAGTCTCTCCGCACACGCTCTAGTCAGGTACCTCATTATAAATAAATATTCCCTTTGATAATTCAATTAATATAAATATATACGATTCTGCTCATACTAGGTTTTCTCTATGCAGAAATAATTTTCCTGGAGCAGCTCTGAGGAATCATCTGCTCATCATTACCACGTGTCTCTTTATGCAACAAATTCCTCTTCTTCTTTTTTTCTTTTTTTTTTTTTTTTTGATGGACACTGGTATGTAATATTATAAGGAGCTTGTTCTCCAAACATTTCTTTTCGTAATCATTCAGTACTCATTCAATATTCATTATATAATCATCCTGTCATTATAATAACTTCATTTAAACAAACAATCTGTTCAACAAGTTAATCACTCAATAAAACAATTAAGTATGCACCATCACATGTTATCAACCTCTAGAATACTTTAATATCATTGAACATATATCTTATAAGAGAAATTTAGATCATGTCACTATATTATATCACTGTATTATATTGTCTTTCAACTCTTGCCTTTATGCTTCAATTTACCTCAAGAATAATAATCCATTATCTTTACTTAGTAAAAGAAAATTATATCAAAAGCTTTGGCATGTAACTAAAATTTCTCATAATTTCATATCCACTAATGCCTCAAAATTTAAATATTATCCACAACCTAGGAGCACTAATTCATCCTCAAAACTTAAGCATCACTTCAATATAATTTACCTCAATTACAGAAAACCTAGCACCTCAAATTCTAAGAATCACCTCAAAGATTTCGTGAATTGTACCTTAAAGTCATCACAATCATTTGAAAATATCAAAATCCTTAAACCACAACTTTATATCTCAAAATATCTTATAGATTCTAGGGTATACCTTATTTGCATTTATCCCTGCAATACTTAGGCATTCACTTCATCCCACTACGTAATCCTTATTCATCAATCCATATATTACAACATCAATCATAGTATCATTATTGTCATCAATCAAACCTTAGCCATTACCAAAAACTCATATAAACTATTATATCATTAATTCAGTTCAAGAATCATTTCACCACCGACCTCCATAAGACAATTCGTTACCAAGTCACTCACACAATTTGTCTCACAACCTAAATCAATAAAACCATTTTGTCACCAAATTAATTTCACAAATTAGCTCGCAACCTAAATCTATAAAATCATCATACGATTTTGAAATCATGATCAATAATCTTTTCTAAATCCTCGAGACACCTTAAAATATACCCTTATCAATCGATACTCTAGAAAACTGCCGCAAATCCAAATAGGCAGATACTATAGATCACAACCTATCTATAAAATAAAAATTTATCACCGTCATTAACATGATCACAATAATAAAATCCTCCAAATTAATCACACTAAGATGATTTTTTTTTTTTTTTTTTTTTTTTAACAAAAAAAATTAACCATTAGAAAAATGCTCATGCATCATTTATTAGAGACCACACAACAATGCACACTCTACTTGGCCGGAATGTGGCTTCTCATTAACCCCCCAAATTTTTTTTTTTTTTTTTTTTTATTATTTTTGAAAAGTCTGCCAGAACCTTATAACCTTTGCTCTGATACCAAAATTATAACATCCCCAGTCCGTTAAGACTGAGTTTGCCACTTTTCTTCTTTTTCAACAAAAATTCTTGCAAAGATCTATAAGGTCTATCAGAGTACTTGATTTTAAAAGATACAATAAATACGTAAATCATTTTCTTCAAGAGATTTTATTACAAGCGGAATTAGAAAACATTAGATTTTAGTTGCGGAATATCATATCATTACAATAACTTATATGAAAAGACTTTGAAAATTAATAATTATTCCCACCCCATTCCGGCCTCCTATTCCAGCATCCTTTCTACCTGAAAACAAGAAATAAAACTGAATGAGCCCAAAGGGGGCCCAGCAAGTAAAATCCACAACCATAAATAGTTTTACTCCTTGTTCTCAGTTTTGAAAATCGTTTTCACAAATAAATATAATTCTAGCCATAATAATATCTGTATGTACGGTTGCATCTCCCGTAACATATACATACTATTACATCTAGTAATAGATCATCGTTGTAAATCATCTTTATAAATCATCATCATAATGCATCATTATAAATAATCTTTTGTAAATCATCATAGCATATCATCGTTGAAAATATAGTATCATTTTCTCATAATAGGGCCCATGTACACTATTACCCCTGTGCACGAGGGTTGCGGGTCCTTGTGACCATGGCACTGAACTGTGGCCACAGCCATGCCCGACCGTCAATTAACTCTTTCTTGGTGCACTCAACGGTCTAGTTGATGGAATACCACCTTCTGGCATAGCCTCCTTCAGTGGTTTCGCCTCCATCCGAGTATCGGTACCGAACTCTCATCTTATCTTATCTTGGGGCCAAAAATACTCTCCTCCATACATGTGCCCTCATTTCATAAACATTTATCTCATCTCTTGTACTTTTCTTTGTACTTCTTTTGATGCATCTTAGGGCAACATGTAGGAGGGTTTATCATCATTTTTCTTTCTTATAATCATCATCATTTCTCAACTTTCTTTTCTTAAAATAGAAACTTTTCCAAATATAAACTTGTTGTGCTTAAAAAGCATTTAAAGAAATATAAACTTTCTAAATAATTCTTTTAGAAATCCTTCATGCATGCAACATATCTCCATGACAGGTAAATAAAATAATCATTTACAATTTGATACAAGAATATATAAATAGCATGACATGAAGTAATTTTAGAAGGGGTAGTGAATTTACTTACCTCTAGACTGAAGCTAAAAGTGGTATGAAGGAATCTAGTTGCTCCAATATGACTAACACCACTAGTATATCTTTTGAAACTAATTTCTAAAGCCCGCTATCTCTTGTGTTCTTTCTTTCTTGTAGCGCTTAGTCTCGCCCTTTCTCTCTCTGTTCTGAGTAAACACTCTTAGAAAGAAGAAAGACCGAGTAAAAAGAGGAAGAAGGAAGAATATATGCAAGAGATGGGAGAGGAGATGAGTGGTGAAAATTGTGAAGGAGAAGAGCTCTATTTATAGGAGAAAATCAAATACTATTCTACCTTCAATTTACAATTATACCCTCATTTTACTATTTCACCAACCCTATTCTATTTCACCAACCCTATACTATTCTACCTTCAATTTACAATTATACCCTCATTCTATCTTCAATTTACAATTATACCCTCATTTTACTATTTCACCAACCCTATACTATTTCACCAATCCTATACTATTTCACCAACCCTATACTATTCTACCTTCAATTTACAATTATACCCTCATTCTATCTTCAATTTACAATTATACCCTCATTTTACTATTTCACCAACCCTATACTATTTCACCAACCCTATACTATTTCACCAACCCTATACTATTCTACCTTCAATTTACAATTATACCCTCATTCTATCTTCAATTTACAATTATACCTTCATTTTACTATTTCACCAACCCTATACTATTTCACCAATTACCATTCTCTAATTACCACTCTCATAAATTTTCCAAGAATTAAAATCCTTAGCTACAATGGATATTAAAATAACATCATTATCAAAATAATCTATTTAAATAGCTTTGAAAATTCTGGGACACTACAATCTTCCCTCCTTATTAGAATTTCGTCCTCGAAATTAAAACCTATAATATTATCGTCCAATCTTCAAGTTGAGGGATTCAGATAATATTCCTTTCAATCCTTCATCAAAGCTTACTCTCTTTTATCATATTGAAATTCCATCTCCTTCTTCTATGAGTAAATCTTATTCACAGTCTAAAGTCTCAATTTCTGCAATCATTCATCAATTCACACTAAAATCTTACCTCAAAATCTTTTCCATTGTTTCTTTCCAACCTCAATAACAACAATCGAGTTATTCATCAACAGTCTACAATCAAGGTTTAAACATCAAATTAATAAATCATGTGATCAATAGTTCATACCTCCAAACATCATAGTCCTCATTTCAAGCCTGCAATAATTCTCTCGATCTAATTTAATCAATCTTATCAAAAAGGTGTAAAAATCATCCCCGCCTATATTCTCTTTAGTATCTCAGTATTCCAAATCATGCATACGAAATTTTAATATGATGCTCTAATAATTATTAACTTCTCACCATCATAAATCTGTAAAAGTAAATAGCACCAACATTCTACAGTTTATATTTCCAAAAACATCATTACATGAATATACCTCAGAAGTGACATCATAATTCGATTCATTCTAAATACACAACCGTTTCTATTTTCTCATCTCAACTTTTGTGTTGATGCTACAATATCAGCGAAAATCTTTCAGTACTACATCTTTACTTGATAAATCATAACTCAACAATAGAAACTCGTAATTATGATTTCAACTCAAACGAAATACACGATTACATCAAATGTAAGATTCTCATCCATTCTTGACTAATACATACTGTGCTTTGCTGCGTTCTAGAGATGAAATTGATAAGCAAGCAAAGTAGGATATGGGTAAGTTTCCAAGCTGGATGTTCCAAAGTACACATGCTATGATTTCTCTCCCTTGGGTCTTGCAAGGTCAAGAAGAGAAAAGAGAGAAAGATAGTCCTGTTGCTTTCTAGAAATGAAGATTTGAAAAGCATTTCAGGACATGGCATATATGTGAGACTTTCAAAATACCCACATCGGATGCTCTCTCTCTTCTGTCATTTATGGAGACTGAGAAGAAAAGGGAGATATTTAGCCTGAGAAGCATGATCAAGGATAATCTTGCTTCCTCAGGACATGATCAACGATAATCTTGCTTCAATGGTTTACTACTGAGAGTATAAGGAGTTGGGTTTGTGAATCAAGTCGTGAGGCTGCATTTTTCTCTTGAGGATACGCTCAACTAGGAGGAAAAGTCGAGCTTTCATTGTATGGAAGGTCATTAGAAGATTTCAGGTGAAGGAGTATGATCAGAAGGCATGCGTTGCAATGGAGAAGGAGGTGTGAATTTATATGAAGGGTTTCTGGATAATGAACGAGCGCGTGGTGCGCGTTGGCATGACAATTCATTCAGTTGCCCACGCATGGTATTCGAAGTCGTTGATTGAACAGTGGGTTTGAAAAATGAGCTCAGTCGAATTTATGACAGGAGACAAGATCCTACTTCCACGGGATCTTTTGACAAAATTTCCATCGCGGCCCGAGGTCGCCTAACGCTTTGTTGTTTACTGTTTATTTCACTTGAAGTGAAAAATTTCTTTAAAGCCACTCGTCTGCTACTTCCAGAAACTTCAAAAAATTCTCTTCAGTTTCTGACGCTCAGTCTCTTCTCAATACTTCATCTCTCCCAAATTCTTCGTATTCTCAACTATTTTTCCTTACTCTCCTAAATATGGGAGCATCATCATCATCCGTTAACAACATCGATTTGAATGTTGCTCCTGCAACACAATCTATTGTTATGCCTAACGTGCAACTGGACGTGCCTGCTATTTCCCCTGAAGTGCCTGCTATACCTTCCGTTGTACCTGTTGCACACCCTAATGAACTTGCTACCTATCCTGATGTCTGGCAGCCAA
The DNA here is from genome assembly GCF_965113065.1 of Corylus avellana. Lineage (NCBI taxonomy): Eukaryota > Viridiplantae > Streptophyta > Magnoliopsida > Fagales > Betulaceae > Corylus > Corylus avellana. Next base: position 17,501,321 of record NC_142491.1, on the reverse strand, counting down.
CTTTTGTCTTTGACAATCGTCCTATCACTATTCACGATTCTGCCATGCTCCATGATTCTACTGCTGTAGCAGTGGCCAAAGGTTTTGTAATTCCACGGGATCAAACATTCTTAGCGGATAGGTCGGATACTGATGCTATTAATAATTCATTGGCATTCAGTATCCAAGGTGCTGCTTCAGTTTCTGACATGGCACAACGTTTGAGTGCCAGAAATGTTGAGCTGAAAGTCTCAAGAAACCAAATCGGGGTCTTACAGCGACTGCTCAAATACTACAAACGAAAACACGTGGATTTGAAGCAGGAGAATACTCAGCTGAAAAAGATGATGTTATCCTACGCAGAATACTTGGGACCAAAGATGCTAGAAATGGAGAAGAATACCGAACGTCTCCAGCGACAGCACGAAAAACTCCGGGTCGATGTTCAGGGGTATTGCAAGTCTCTCCGCACACGCTCTAGTCAGGTACCTCATTATAAATAAATATTCCCTTTGATAATTCAATTAATATAAATATATACGATTCTGCTCATACTAGGTTTTCTCTATGCAGAAATAATTTTCCTGGAGCAGCTCTGAGGAATCATCTGCTCATCATTACCACGTGTCTCTTTATGCAACAAATTCCTCTTCTTCTTTTTTTCTTTTTTTTTTTTTTTTTGATGGACACTGGTATGTAATATTATAAGGAGCTTGTTCTCCAAACATTTCTTTTCGTAATCATTCAGTACTCATTCAATATTCATTATATAATCATCCTGTCATTATAATAACTTCATTTAAACAAACAATCTGTTCAACAAGTTAATCACTCAATAAAACAATTAAGTATGCACCATCACATGTTATCAACCTCTAGAATACTTTAATATCATTGAACATATATCTTATAAGAGAAATTTAGATCATGTCACTATATTATATCACTGTATTATATTGTCTTTCAACTCTTGCCTTTATGCTTCAATTTACCTCAAGAATAATAATCCATTATCTTTACTTAGTAAAAGAAAATTATATCAAAAGCTTTGGCATGTAACTAAAATTTCTCATAATTTCATATCCACTAATGCCTCAAAATTTAAATATTATCCACAACCTAGGAGCACTAATTCATCCTCAAAACTTAAGCATCACTTCAATATAATTTACCTCAATTACAGAAAACCTAGCACCTCAAATTCTAAGAATCACCTCAAAGATTTCGTGAATTGTACCTTAAAGTCATCACAATCATTTGAAAATATCAAAATCCTTAAACCACAACTTTATATCTCAAAATATCTTATAGATTCTAGGGTATACCTTATTTGCATTTATCCCTGCAATACTTAGGCATTCACTTCATGCCACTACGTAATCCTTATTCATCAATCCATATATTACAACATCAATCATAGTATCATTATTGTCATCAATCAAACCTTAGCCATTACCAAAAACTCATATAAACTATTATATCATTAATTCAGTTCAAGAATCATTTCACCACCGACCTCCATAAGACAATTCGTTACCAAGTCACTCACACAATTTGTCTCACAACCTAAATCAATAAAACCATTTTGTCACCAAATTAATTTCACAAATTAGCTCGCAACCTAAATCTATAAAATCATCATACGATTTTGAAATCATGATCAATAATCTTTTCTAAATCCTCGAGACACCTTAAAATATACCCTTATCAATCGATACTCTAGAAAACTGCCGCAAATCCAAATAGGCAGATACTATAGATCACAACCTATCTATAAAATAAAAATTTATCACCGTCATTAACATGATCACAATAATAAAATCCTCCAAATTAATCACACTAAGATGATTTTTTTTTTTTTTTTTTTTTTTTAACAAAAAAAATTAACCATTAGAAAAATGCTCATGCATCATTTATTAGAGACCACACAACAATGCACACTCTACTTGGCCGGAATGTGGCTTCTCATTAACCCCCCAAATTTTTTTTTTTTTTTTTTTTATTATTTTTGAAAAGTCTGCCAGAACCTTATAACCTTTGCTCTGATACCAAAATTATAACATCCCCAGTCCGTTAAGACTGAGTTTGCCACTTTTCTTCTTTTTCAACAAAAATTCTTGCAAAGATCTATAAGGTCTATCAGAGTACTTGATTTTAAAAGATACAATAAATACGTAAATCATTTTCTTCAAGAGATTTTATTACAAGCGGAATTAGAAAACATTAGATTTTAGTTGCGGAATATCATATCATTACAATAACTTATATGAAAAGACTTTGAAAATTAATAATTATTCCCACCCCATTCCGGCCTCCTATTCCAGCATCCTTTCTACCTGAAAACAAGAAATAAAACTGAATGAGCCCAAAGGGGGCCCAGCAAGTAAAATCCACAACCATAAATAGTTTTACTCCTTGTTCTCAGTTTTGAAAATCGTTTTCACAAATAAATATAATTCTAGCCATAATAATATCTGTATGTACGGTTGCATCTCCCGTAACATATACATACTATTACATCTAGTAATAGATCATCGTTGTAAATCATCTTTATAAATCATCATCATAATGCATCATTATAAATAATCTTTTGTAAATCATCATAGCATATCATCGTTGAAAATATAGTATCATTTTCTCATAATAGGGCCCATGTACACTATTACCCCTGTGCACGAGGGTTGCGGGTCCTTGTGACCATGGCACTGAACTGTGGCCACAGCCATGCCCGACCGTCAATTAACTCTTTCTTGGTGCACTCAACGGTCTAGTTGATGGAATACCACCTTCTGGCATAGCCTCCTTCAGTGGTTTCGCCTCCATCCGAGTATCGGTACCGAACTCTCATCTTATCTTATCTTGGGGCCAAAAATACTCTCCTCCATACATGTGCCCTCATTTCATAAACATTTATCTCATCTCTTGTACTTTTCTTTGTACTTCTTTTGATGCATCTTAGGGCAACATGTAGGAGGGTTTATCATCATTTTTCTTTCTTATAATCATCATCATTTCTCAACTTTCTTTTCTTAAAATAGAAACTTTTCCAAATATAAACTTGTTGTGCTTAAAAAGCATTTAAAGAAATATAAACTTTCTAAATAATTCTTTTAGAAATCCTTCATGCATGCAACATATCTCCATGACAGGTAAATAAAATAATCATTTACAATTTGATACAAGAATATATAAATAGCATGACATGAAGTAATTTTAGAAGGGGTAGTGAATTTACTTACCTCTAGACTGAAGCTAAAAGTGGTATGAAGGAATCTAGTTGCTCCAATATGACTAACACCACTAGTATATCTTTTGAAACTAATTTCTAAAGTCCGCTATCTCTTGTGTTCTTTCTTTCTTGTAGCGCTTAGTCTCGCCCTTTCTCTCTCTGTTCTGAGTAAACACTCTTAGAAAGAAGAAAGACCGAGTAAAAAGAGGAAGAAGGAAGAATATATGCAAGAGATGGGAGAGGAGATGAGTGGTGAAAATTGTGAAGGAGAAGAGCTCTATTTATAGGAGAAAATCAAATACTATTCTACCTTCAATTTACAATTATACCCTCATTTTACTATTTCACCAACCCTATACTATTTCACCAACCCTATACTATTCTACCTTCAATTTACAATTATACCCTCATTCTATCTTCAATTTACAATTATACCCTCATTTTACTATTTCACCAACCCTATACTATTTCACCAATCCTATACTATTTCACCAACCCTATACTATTCTACCTTCAATTTACAATTATACCCTCATTCTATCTTCAATTTACAATTATACCCTCATTTTACTATTTCACCAACCCTATACTATTTCACCAACCCTATACTATTCTACCTTCAATTTACAATTATACCCTCATTCTATCTTCAATTTACAATTATACCTTCATTTTACTATTTCACCAACCCTATACTATTTCACCAATTACCATTCTCTAATTACCACTCTCATAAATTTCCCAAGAATTAAAATCCTTAGCTACAATGGATATTAAAATAACATCATTATCAAAATAATCTATTTAAATAGCTTTGAAAATTCTGGGACACTACAACAAGGTTACTTGCTTATTGCTCATAGCTTCTCTATAAATAAAGGCCTCTGTAATACTCTTTATTTAATTAGTCTCAATATAATGTAGTCCATTACATACTTCCGCTCTCTCTCTCTCTCTTCTCTCTCTCCTTCCGCTCAATAATATATATATATATATATATATATATATATATATATATATATATATATATATATATATATATATATATATTTTCATGGTATCAGAGCAACCAGCTTACGCCAATGTTTGATCCAAAGGGTCCTATAGAGTTTCTTTTATTTCTCCCTTTCACAAAAAAAAAAAAAAAAAGTCATCGCATTCTCCGGTGACCTTCCTTCCCATTATCGGCACAGCGTCGGTGTCTATTCCTCTGAGCCTGTAACAACCTCATATAGCGGAAAAACTGTAATTATCAATACAAAAAAATACTATTAAAATACTTTTCTTTATACAAAAATACCCAAAGCTATGTCGTACAAGGCATTTATACAAATCTATCCGACAGTCTAAACTCTAGACAAAACTTAACCAACTTGGAATCTCTGTACATCTCAATATGAATCTCTAATCACAACTGCATAATTACCTTGATTTTCCATTCCTGCAAGCACTACAAAAAACTGTGAAGTAGTGAGTCAATTGATTTCCGACAATATAAATCATTGTTGAATCATATATAGCAAAATGCTAGACAAGTTATAAAACCACAAAAATCCGTATTATTGGATATCAATATCATACTCAGTAAGTAAGAATACTTACAGTGGATTACATGAATGGATCATCAAAGGTAATTACTTGAAATCCGTTCTGCTGCAGTTGGTCCATACCCATAACAATCCCTTCACTGACTTTCTCTCTCTCTCTCTCTCTCTCTCTCTCTCGCTTAAACTCTCTTTCTTCCTCTTCAGCTCTCTGTCTTAAATTTCCCATCTCACTCTCGGTTTCTCTTGTGTTCTTTCTTTCTTGTAGCGCTTGGTCTCGCCCTTTCTCTCTCTGTTCTGAGTAAACACTCTTAGAAAGAAGAAAGACCGAGTAAAAAGCGGAAGAAGGAAGAATATATGCAAGAGATGGGAGAGGAGATGAGTGGTGAAAATTGTGAAGGAGAAGAGCTCTATTTATAGGAGAAAATCAAATACTATTCTACCTTCAATTTACAATTATACCCTCATTTTACTATTTCACCAACCCTATACTATTCCACCAACCCTATACTATTCTACCAACCCTATACTATTTCACCAACCCTATACTATTCTACCTTCTTATTCTACCATCCTTATACCTACCATTTACTATCCTATTATATCACCAATTATTACAATCATACTCCAAATTATACCAATCAATCATCAATTATCATATCTCTTAAATCTCCCAATAAAATAATCAATATAAAATCATCATCATGATATAATAACCTCAAATCAATATTCATTCCAATAATATTCATAAGATCTAATAAGTTCCTCAAGAATAAATATTATTACCTAATATCATCAATAAATATCTCAACCTCAAAGTAAATGCCATTACCTAATATGAATATTGATATAATCATAGCATCAATTTAATATCTCTAAAATAAGACTTTAAAAATCTGGGGTGCTACAGAGCCCACCGTCCGAACAGCCACGCCACCCTTCTGGGCTTCTCCGGCGCCATTCCACTGTCCGACAACACCACGACAGCCAACACAGCTTCTATCTCAGGCCAGATCTGGCCACCGTAGCCAGCAACTCCAAAGCAGCCCCGACCACTTTAGTCGTGCCATTCCATAGCCAGCAGAGAGAGACCCTACTCCTCTTCATTGTGCAGCAAAGCTATTCTGCCTCCCGTGACACCATAGATCCCCACACCAAGCCGCGCCGATCTCCCGCTCACAGCCCAGCGGCGCCAATCTCCCGCTCATAGCCCAGCCGCCACGGCCTAGCCCAGCAGCCACTATCCTCTCCTACTCATCCCTGTCAACCCCGAGTAGGTTTGTCGCATCTCCATCGGACGTTCCCAAACTACCTTGTGCCGGCGTCCTTTCCTCCATCGGAAATTCCCGGACTACCTTGTGCCGGAGTCCTTTCCTCCATCAAACGTTCTCGGAGTTCCTTGTGCTAGCGTTCTTTCCCGGTATCGAAGACCTTCCCTCCACCGGAAGTTCCTGGACTACCTTGTGCCGGCGTTCTTTCCCCGTATCGGGGACCTTCCCTCCACCGGACATTCCCGGACTACCGTGTGCCGGCGTCCTTCCTTCAAGCCATCTCCGTTGTAGCACAATATGCAGAGAGAAACTAGTGGAGAGAGAATTTATTGCAAATTAAGCAAAGATAATGAAATAAATAAAAAATAAAAAGGCCAAGTTGCCCATCAAAAGAGGTCATAGTTGCACATCTCATTTCTCTCTTAGCCCATAGTTGGCTTTCATTGTAAGGCCCATAGTTGGCCCATTCCAGCCAAAACATTGCCGATGTTGAAGAGCCGCCAATGCTTCCAATTCCTGCGCCATCAATCACCTCCTGTAGTGCTGTGATCAAGAAGCAAACTCAAGATTTCACAAATTCTCATCTTGAGTTTGAGGGGGATATTAAGAATATAATAGATATTATTCTAAGGTTATTTACTTTCTTATGAATTCTAGGGTTTCCGTAGCTTACTAGGTTTACCTTTCCTTAGTCTACTACGTTACTTGCCTAATGAGCCTCTCTATAAATAGAGGCCTCTGTAATACTCTTTATTTAATTAGTCTCAATACAATGTAGTCCATTACATACTTCCACTCCCTCTCTCTCTTCCCTCTCTCCTTCTTCTGCTCAATATTATACATATATTTCAAGCTCAAACTCAAGTTTGTTGGGAATGTTATTCGAGTCGAGCCGGGCTCAACTCGAGCTCGAGTTAGGCTATTAAATTCTTTAATGTATAATCCAAGCAGAGTTCAAGTCCGAATTTTAAAACAACCTCTAAACATTTATCTATAGTATAAATATAAATATTAAGTAATTTATATTACATATATTACTTAATTACTAATATACATGCTTAAATTTATATAACTAATTTTTAGTAATATATATATATATATATATATATATATATATATATATATATATATATATATATATATATATATATATATATGAGCGAGCTAATGAGTCGGGCAATTGAACCAGTCGAGCTTCGAATAAGCTGCGCTCGCGAGCCCCTATTGAGTTTTCTCGAGTGAGTCAGGTTTGTATCATTTACTGATCGAGCAGGTTTATACAGTATAGAGCTCGAGTTCGAGTCAAGTTAAACCGAGTGGGTTGTCGAACATACTAGTTTATTTACAGCCCTATCTATCCTTATACTAAGGCTCTGTTTGTTTCGCCGTAAAATGATTTACGGAAAATGTTTTACGTATTTACGGGTGTTTGGCACGACGTAAAATAATAGTTAACGGAAAATATTTTCCTTTGACCAAAAACTCTTATTTAATTTTAGGAAAATGGTTATGGTTTTCAAAACCGTAAACCATTTTCCGACTTTGAACATCTCATTCTAGAATCGATGGACCAAGCCAAAACTCGCACAGGACCCGCACGGGACCTGCCCAGGACTTGACTGGGACCCGCCAGGGACTTGACTGGGACCCACTCGGAACTTGATTGGGACCTGCCCAGGACCTGACCGAGACCTCCTCGGGACCTGACTAGGACCCTCCCGGGACCCGCCCGAGCCCTTCTTGGGAATCGTTCAGGACCTGCCTGGGACTCGCCCGGGACCTGATCGGGACCTCCCCGAGACCTGCTCGAGACCTTGCCAGGACATGACCAGGACTCGCCCGATACCCGCCCGGGACTTGCCCGGGACCTGACCAGGACCCGCCAAGGACTTGCTTGGGACCAGACCGGGATCTGCCCGGGACCTAACCTAGACCTAACCGGGACCTGACCGGGACCCGCCCGAAACTTGCCCTTGACCCGCCCTAGACCTGACCGGGACCTACCCGGTACTTGACTAGAACCCGACTAGACCTGCCAAGAACCCTCCCGGGACCCCGCCGGGACCTGCTCAAGACCCGCCCGGGACTTGCCCGGGACTTGATTGGGACCCCCTGGAACTTGCTCTGGACCTGCTTAGGCGGGACCCCGTCAGGTCCGGGTCAGTTCTTGGCGGGGTCCTGGGTAGGTCCAAGGCGGGTCCCAATCAAGTCCCGGGCAAGTCCTAGTCAAGTACAGGCCGGGTCCTGGTCAAGTCCCGAGTGGGTATTTTTATATTTTATTTTTTAAATTATGTATATTAGTATTTTTATGTTGTGAATATAAAAAATATTTGTGATTTTCCGTGCGCGTACCAAACGCCAAAAAATGTTTTCATCGTAAAATATTTTCTTGTAAAATGACTTCCCTGAAAATATTTTACAAAAGAAAATATTTTACACCGAATCAAACGGAGCCTAAATATAAAAAGGATAGAAAAATTTTCTCCAACTTATTTCAATAAGTGACATCAGTCACATTTGTCATTTCACATCTTTGGGTTTTTCAAAAATTAATGTTTAGGTCCATAGGTTAGTAGAATGACAAGAAATGACTCTTGAAAATATTAAAAAATTATGTGAGAGATGACACTTGTCACCTGTTGAAGTAGCCAAGTAGGTTGAATGAAATTTACTCCAAACTGGTTTGGAGGAAATTCTGTCATATAAAATTGTTATTTTGCATTTTCTCACCATTTTTTCAGCTTGGTCGGCTAATGTAGCATGCTCAATTAATTTTTATTTTATTTTATTTTATTTTTTTTTAATTCAGATTAATCTAAAGACGAATTGAAAAGTTTGCACTTTTTCCAAAATTTATTCTTCTTTTTTTATAAGGATACAGAAGTTACGAGAATTCAAGAGTTACAAGATAGTTTGTATAAATTAATTTTATTGTTGTTAATGTAAAAATAGAAGAGACATATAATGTTCAAACTCTTTTTTTATAAATAGAGTTTTGTATACGATCAAATAAGCTTAGTTATCCCATCGCACCAATTTAGTTTCTATCAACAAAGCTAGAATTCATATGGTATTGTTTGGTGTAAGGCTCCATTTAGCGTGTGGCATTCCAAACTTGGACATCCATCTTCGTCAGTTATGGTTTAAAGTTAGTATTCTTAAAAACTTTCAATTTTCAATTAGAGAAGAAAGAAAAAAAAGTAAAAAATTAACATAAAAAATAGGACAATGCTAAGTACTCTCCTAAATATGATCACTAGTGGCTGGGTCCTACCACACGACAAAGAAATGTCCCACATCGTTTGGGATGGCTGAGTGGTGAATATGGTAGCAAAAAAATTAGAGTTTAATTAGATGTCTTTTTGTCCTCATGATTGTCCCACATCTTTCTAAAAATGAGAGGAAATTTGCACTTCTAAATTAAGATTTTTCCCCCCCTTTAGAATAGGAGTTAGTCATTGTACACCTCTGCTTTAACCCTCCCAACATGTAAATTTAAGAAGTCAAGATTGCCATTCATATAGCTATTTGTCTTTATGAGTACAATCATTTCGCAAGGGCACCATCAAGGGTAGTGGTTCAATAGCTCAAGAAAATTTTCAAGTGGTCAGGGCATATACTAGGGCATGGGTTCGAATCTCTGCAATGTTGAATCAACACATACTAATAATTAGTATTAACCGCCTTGAATTCTCATTGATGCCCTAGTGGGACTGAGTCAATCCCCACATACTAATAATTAGTTTTAGCCGTGGGGCTGAGTCAGGCTATGACTCAGTCAGACTTGAGGGAGCGCATGCGGTTCCCACAGTCTAGGCCCTTCCTATGCGGCTCCCAGCGGATAGGTGCTACTATGGTCACGCCCAGGTAGGATAGCCACAATTGGTCTCCCCAGCCTACTCTTTTGCTCAAAAAAAAAAAAAAAAAAAAAAAATCATTTCACAAGGGCAAGATTAACCTTTGACAACTCATTAACCACAATCCAGGCAATCTGGAACAAAAGTCTCTTGAAAGGCCAATTATCATGCCTTATAAAGTGAGCCGCTTCTAACGTTGTGTTTGAAAGCATTTTCAATATAGATTCATTTATTAGATTTGTAAAACTCATACAAATTCAATAGTGGATTCATCCATTCATTATAGAAATGATTAAAAGATGATTGAAAAAAAAAAATGAATTGTATCATTTCTCTTCCAATATTTCTCCAATTCTCTCTTCCATTAGGAGTAATAGCAAACAAGATCCCATTTGTAACTTTTTCCATGTTTCCTTGTATATTTGCTCATAAAAAAATAAAATAAAATAAAAAAAGAAATCTTTACAAAGGACCCCTAAACTACTGCGCGTTTTGAGAAGACCCTCCGAATTTTAAAAACTCTCAATTTCACCCATCAAACTTTTCAATTTGATGCAATTTACCCTCCTCCATCAATTGTTTTCGTTAATCTCTAACATAAACCCCCAAAAAAGACCCAATTACCCTTCGATTTTCCTTTTTTTAAAAAAAAAAAAAAATGAAAACAAAAGGGTCACAAGATGACCCAGCATGGCTCACTTTTTTTTAATAACTTTATTTTAAAAAAAAAAAAATTGAAATTAAGGGTAAATTTAGAATTAAAAAAATTAGGGGTATAAATGTCATTATATCACTTTTAACCTTTGAAAGATTGACGGAGGGGATACATTGTATCAAATTGAAAGTTCATGAGATGAAATTGAGAGATTTTAAAATTTAGGGATTTTCTCACAACGCGTGATAGTTTAGGGGGTTTTAAGTGAAGTTTCCCCAAAAAAACAATAACTAGCATGTAGCACATCAATATGCATAAAGTGTAGATAAAAACTATGGTTCTACTTCTACAATAGTTCTTTTTTTATTTTTTTAATATAAATAATTTAACTATTTTTTGAACAATTTCCTGCATTATCAACTATTGAATTTGTGTCCATATTTCTGCATATGAAAAATGTTGGTTGCTTAGGTTGGTAGAGGTGCATGTTCATTGCTAATCATTGAGATTACATCAAGCATGCTAGGTCGATCAGTCGGACTTTTTTAGACACAAATAAGGCCAATATTAATGAACCTCAACAAAATAAAAGTGAAAGAAGCATATCCTATTGTTGGCTCCATCAAGCCCAAACTTCGATCATCTCTCCACGACTCCTAAGCCTCGTTTCATTTCAAATTAGACTAAATTTAATTAAAAACTAATAGCATTTTAATTTATAAGATTAACATAAAACACACAGAATTTGGGAGAGCATAAAAGCAACGTACGTAACTATGAAGATTGAGTGACTCGGTGTTAAAGAAGCTAGTGTTCTTCCTGCCAGTCACAATCCCTAGCACCAATACTCCAAAGCAAAACACATCAGACTTTATCGAGTATTGGCCCTTGATAGCATATTCGGGAAACATGTACCCACTGAATTCCAAAATTTGGTACATCACTCTTTTAGTAGCTTGCTAACAGAATTTAATTGGAAATTGCAAATATCATATGTAAAACGAGTTGCATAGTACTTACTAAGTTCCAACAATTCGTTTTGTGTTTGCTTGTGCTTCATCGCCTCCTAGTCCAATTATTCGAGTCATGCCAAAATCTGATATTTTTGGATTCATTTCACTATCCAAGAGAATGTTACTCGGTTTTAGATCTCTGTGTAATGATTCGTAACCTTGAATATTGATGAAGATAAAAAAAGTTCTTGAACGATCCCTTCAATAATGCGTACGCATGTATCCCTCTTTTATTTATTTTATTTTGGAAAAATTTCAGTTTGACCCCTTGAACTTCCAGGCAATTTGACAAAGCACCCCTCAACTTTCAAATCTCTCACTTTGGACCCTTGAATTTTATTTGCTCTCACTTTGGACCCCTCTGTTAATTTTCGACGTTAAACTCAAACGGTTTGACTTTTTATGCCCATTATACCCCCATCCAGTCCACTTGAAATTTCGAAAATGACCAAAACTATAGCACCCACCCCCAGCCCAAAACGACACCGTTTTGGGAATTAAAATTGTTTTTTTTTTTTTCTTAAAAAAAAACAAAGGGGGCAAAATATTACCAAAAAAAAAAAAAAAAAAAGAAGAAGAAGAAGAAGAAAAATAAGAAAAATCGGGGTGGCTGGCCAAAATGGGGTGGCCTACCCGGTATGGGGGTGGTCGGACCACCCTGGCCACCCTCAAAAGGCCATAAGGTCAAAAAAAAAAAAAAAAAAAATCAAAGGTTTTGTGGGTGGCCGGACCAGCCCCAAGGGCCTGAGAGTGGTTTCAGCCACCCTCTACGGCCGGTATGGGGGTGGCCAAAACCACCCCCAGGCCCTTGGGGGTGGTCCGGCTATCCCCAAAAGCCCAACAAAAAAAAAAAAAAAAAACCCTCATTCACGGTTTTGGGCTTTTGGAGGTGGCTGGACCACCCCCCAAGGGCCTGGGGGTGGTTTCGGCAACCCCCATACCAGCCGTAGGGGGTGACCGAAACCACCCCTAGGCCCTTGGGGGTGGTCCGCCCACCCCCAAAGGCCCAAAATTGTGAATGGGTTTTTTTTTTTTTTTCCTTTCTTTTTTTTTTTTGGGCTTTTGGGGGTGGCCGGACCACCCCCTTGGCCAAAGTGATAGAAATTGAAAGTTTAGGGGTTCAAAGTGAGAGATTTGAAAGTTCAGGGGGATTTGTAAAATCGGCTGAAAATTTAAGGAGCCAAAGTGAAGTTTCCCCTTTTATTTTTATTATTATTATTATTATTATTATTTTAAAAAGAAGGTTTTTCTAAGACCCGTTGCCAAACGAGTCGTGAGTCATTATCTTTCTATTTTTCTTCTTTTCTATTTTGCCTAATTGCGGAATTATCTTTATATATATTTTTCTTATTATCGTTATATTTCCAGAGATTGTGGACCATATGCCAAAATATTTGTTTTATTATGAGAAAGACGCGTTATACAATTATCACCACAATATGGTCTAATCTTCGTCGATCACCTTGATTCAATGTTCACTCGAGAATTAGCTAGAGAAGCAATTTCATGGGTGATTGGAGATCTTTTTTGTTTTTGTTTTATTCATCATCAAAAAATATTGAATGTTGAGAGGTTTTGAAAAGTCAAGTCATCAAGTGTTCCTAATGCAGCTGGTCAATGGTGAAAATGGGTAGGAAAATCCCTCACCTCATCAGTAGATTCTTTGACTGTGGAATTTCCCAAAGGAGTGGCTTGGGGCAAAATGGGGTTCAAAATCTTATGTTCACAAGTATAGTTTTTATGTGTAGTTGAATTAGTCATAATTTGGGTTTAAAATATTAAGTAGATGTATGCTTGAATTAGTTGTTAACATTCTGTCTCTTACAAGAATAAACATGAAAAGAAATAAGCCAAGATTTCAGATTTCAACCCTTTTAGGTAGCCACTGAGGGAGGGGAAGAAAATCAATAACCGATGATCTTTTAAAGATACATGAAGTTGTTGGTATTAGAACATAAATACTAAAGGATAAGAAGACTAGACAAAAGTTCAAAGTCTATTACACTTCCGTTAATTTTAAATGTTATGACCAAAGTCCATTCCACTTCATGTTCTAATAGTTACGTACGGAAAATGAATAACCTTAATTAATGTGGTTTTATTTAATTGTTATTTAATACACATGTAAGAATGTCTCTATTTAAATGAATGGAGAAGTCTCCAATGTAATGAAGTGTGAGAGACAATGATAATCAGAGTTTGTTTAAGTTCTATTATGGTACCAAAGCTATAGGGTAGCGCCATTCGATCTTATAGTTTTTCTCTTTAGTGATAGCACCGCCCATGTTGGAGTGCTTGGTGAAGTTCTCCAACAACACTACTGTGTTTTTTTTTTTTTTTTACTCACTTTTGTGGTGTTGTGCTCAAACCCGTCGACCCCACATATTAGCCATTAGTTTATCTTCATTACATATTACTAAATCCAGTCTTAATGGATGTCTCTTTCTCTTTTCTCCATAACTCTTACTTTATGAGTGACTGACTCACTAAAGTTGGTGCTACCGTCGGATCAAACACGTGTTTCACCATCGAAGCAACCCTCATCATCACATTTTAGGCCAAAGTATCCGATGTCCACGTTATGGCCATAGTAGCCGCTGCCAGCCAAAGTAGCTGATCAATGTCCAAGTTACTGCCATCGTAGTTGTTGCTGGCCAAAATCATTGATGTCCATGTTCCAGCCATAATAGCCGATGCCAGCTAGATTCAATGAAGTCAAAGTTTTGGTGATAGAAGATGAGGTTTCAATTTAGGCCATAGAAGCCATTTTTCAGCCCTTTGATGTTCAAGATCAAACCACAACGAACGTGATTTATCGTTGGGTTTGTGGGGGCGTATTAGAACATAAATACTAAAGGATAAGAAGACTACACAAAAGTCCAAAGTCTATTACACTTCCGTCCATTTTAAATGTTACCGAAGTCCATTCCACTTCATGTTCTAATAGTTATGGAAAATGAATAGCCTTAATTAATGTGCTTGTATTTAATTGTTATTTAATAGACATGTAAGAATGTCACTATTTAAATGAATGGAGAAGTCTCCAATGTAATGACGTGTGAGAGACTATGATAATCAGAGTTTGTTTAAGTTCTATTAGTTGGCAACATTTATATCTATAGCCCTTCAAAAAAAAAAAAAAAAAAAAAAATTATATCTATAGTATCATTGGCAGCAAAACTAAAATGAGTGAACTAAGACAACATTTAGTGACAATTATGTAGCATATCAACATGCATACAAATTAGGATGAAAAGATTGCTTCTCCAACATTTCTTTTCTCTCACATAGGAATCAATCATCGGGCTTCCATTGCTGAAATAGTTACACTATTTTTGGAGCAATTTCCTGTACTGTCAACTATTGAATTTGTGTCCATTATATTTCTTCCTGTGAAAATCGCTGGTCGCTTAGGTGTAGGTAGAGGTGCATGTTCATTGCTAATCATTGAGATTACATCAGACATGGTAGGTCGATCAGTTGGGCTTTCTTGGACACAAAGAAGGCCAATGTTAATGAACCTCAACATAATAGAAGTGAAAGAAGCATATCCTATTGTTGGTTCCATCAAGTCCAAACTTCGATCATCTCTCCACAACTCCCAAGCCTAGTTTCATTTCAAATAAGAAAAAATTTAAGTAAAAATTAATAGCATTTTAATTGAAAAGATTATTGTAAAACATGCGGAATTTGGGAGAGTATAGAGGATGCATACATATCTAAGAAGATTGAGTAACTCGTTGTTATAGAAGCTAGTGTTCTTCCTGCCGCTCACAATCTCTAACACCAATACTCCAAAGCTAAACACATCAGACTTTATTGAGTACAAACCATCCATTGCATATTCGGGAGACATATAGCCACTACATACCAAAATTTAATAAATGAACCTATCAATAGCTTGCTCAATGAATTTAGCTCGGAATTGAAAATATCAAATGTAAAACAAGTTGCATACTTACTAAGTTCCAACAACTCGGTTTGTGTTTGCCTGTGTTTCATTGCCTCCAACTATTCGAGCCAAGCCAAAATCTGATATTTTTGGATTCATTTCACCATCCAGGAGAATGTTACTTGGTTTTAGATCTCTATGTATGATTCGTAACCTTGAATATTGATGAAGATAAAGAAGCCCTTGAGCGATCCCTTCAATAATGCGTATGCGTGCCTCCCAACCTAACATTTCTTTCTTGGTTGGATCTATTTAAATAGTACAACCAAGGAAATTAGTGCTTAAGAACCTAGAAACACATGAGAAAAAATACACACACAAACAAATATATATACATAAACGTTTACTCACTAAAAAGGTAGTAGTCCAAACTTTTATTGGGCATGTACTCATATATTAATATCTTTTCATCTCGCTCGATACAACAACCCAAGATTCTAACAAGATTTTTATGCTGGAGTTTTGCAATTAGTATTGTCTCATTTCTGAACTCCTCAATTCCCTGTCCAGATCTTTTTGAAAGCATCTTCACTGCAATTTCTTGTCCTCTAAGTAATTTTCCCTAAGAAGGAGAACCATAAACTCTTTAAACTGAAGGTGTACCATTAATGTAGGTTTTATTAATATTGTTCAAAGCACATTCATCGGGAAAATGTAACGTACCTTGTAGACAGGTCCAAAACCTCCTTCTCCAAGTTTATTCATAGCTGAGAAATTATTTGTTGCAGCTAATACACTCTTATAACTGAATAGTGGTAACTCAGCAACCTTCTTCTCTCGTTTCTTCATATGATTTTTGGTGTTCATTCCATCATTGATTGCATGGAGTTCAGTATCAAAATCAAATAATAGTAGATTATTACTTGAAGGGCTCTGTCCTGTTTGATAAGAATTGGTCACTATACATGGAAATGTAGTGTTTGGTAAGAGAAAATCAATTAATGAGCAATGCCAGTATCTAAAGGTAAGTAAGTTTATTTATTCATTTCCGCAAGTAAGTACCAATTTGTAATTCATTCCCATTTTAGTGAAATGACCAAATAACTGCAAAGCTCCTTCCGGAAGACATGGTGAAGCTTGTGGGGATCCATCACCAACTAATGGCACTAATTAGAACAAGGACTTTCCTAAGAACAAGGACTTGGGACAATTTTCTTATCTTAATCTGATTAAGGTAGACTTCCTTGTAATTTTTTTTTAAAGTGATTTCTATGTACGGTTAGAACATTTACATGCACTTACCTTTGTGTTTGCATGAAAAGAAAATTGAGAGGCATAAGATAAGCCCTGCTGCAGGGATCAGCACAGCTACCCACACTCTCCATTTTTGGCCTGATTCTGATGACAATAATCACTATTAGCTCAACCATAATATATAGATAATTAAGTACTACTTCAAAACAAAAGATAACACATATATATAATTAAGTATTAGCTCAACCATACTTCTCATTTCACTCATCCTACCTTTGGTATGTTGATCTGGATACTCATGAGCAGAAACTCTGAGATAGATATCTTGTCCAATCTTGCCACCATTTGGGAGTTGCAGTAAGTTTAAAAGAGGTCCTTCCCAAATCATACACCCACTCCTATTATAAGCATAAGCTGCGCAAGAACAATTTTTCATGCAACCCAATTCACATCTGCTAGCATTCTCGGCCAAATATGCTTTCGAATAAACAGGCAATCGCATGATTGATATTTTCATGAACCAATCTTTTTTGCCATTAGCATACGTATTATTCTCACATTGCAAAGGAGATTTCCTCACACAGCCGCCTGACCAATCATTTAGTCTGGTCTCTTCCATCGAAAATGGTTTGAAACCTTTTAGACACTCACAAGGGTTTGAGAAATTGTCAGGGTATTGTACCACGCCAAATGCACCACACACAGCATAGACATCAGATAGGTTCGTCGGTGCAGACCCAAATATACTCCAAATGGAAACGCCAGACAGCCACACCAGTGACCTAGCCTGTCCTGTTTGGTAAATTCGATATCTAGCAAAGGTAGAAGAAGGATTACGAAGAGAGTAAGAAAAATATCTCTCACTTTCATTTTTACTTGACACAAAAGTGTAGTTGAATAGAGGGCTCATTTCAGAAAATTTGCTGGGAGACATTCCATCCCAAATTTCCGAACTCCAATAGATTTGGGATCTGTTCCACTCTAAGAAAAACTGACTGCTTCCATTTGGGTTTAACCCCAAGGAGAACACACCAGGTGCTGGATCTTCTGAATTTTTCCAAGAAATGACCTTCTTGATCCCAAGCTTCGCACCTGGCAGCAATGTATCGGTTGGATGGTCGAAACTCTCCCAAAATATAGAAGACGTGTTCGATCTACCTCTCAAAACAAAATTTCCATCATCACCAAGTACTGCTTCAGTTATATTTGACTGGGGAAATGTGAAATTTGTTGACCAAACTGGGATCTCGGAGGAACCTTCAAAAAGAAGTAGATTGCCATTTTCTGAAAGGTAAAGTCTTGAGGAAGATGGGTCAGACAAAGAGTTTTCTCTGTTTGCTACCCAAACAATTTCCTCATGAAACCTTTTATACCATATGCCCAGGTAGATTTTTGATGAAGTGCCTGGTTTGAAGAAACCCAGCTCAAATTTGCTACCTTTAGATACTATTGTCTCTCTCTTTGAATGAGAAAGAGAGTGACCTGGTGAAAGTGTATCACCAACTATGGAGAAGCATGCTCTGTAATAAGACATGATTAGAAGCAGAGCAAATAAGAGCCATGGCTTCCTCGACATGCTACTCATATATCCCTCTGTATAACTTGCTGTAACGCAGTTAATAATTACAGAAAAATGCTAGAAGAAAACTTGGTCCCTTTTTTTTCTAAGCAATACAGAAAGAAGGGGAAGGAGCAACAAACAAGAATTTAAGAAAAGAATACAAATGAGAGCTACAGAAAGCATATTCATAAGAATTGTGAGCCACATCCCATTTTGGAGCTAGATGAGCTCTCTGATTGGCTTGCCTTTGGACTTTTGAGGCTTCCCAAGGAACGCAGACAAAAAAGTCTTGGGACTTTTGTTGCGACAAAGATCACATCCAAAAGATGCTGGGCATTCCTTACTATTAGCTCATTTTTCCTTTGGATTGGTTTTTTTTTTTTTATTATTATTTTAATTTTTATTTTTATTTTTTATTTTTTTTAATAAAGTACATCAACTAAGAAATTACAACAAAAAACAACAAATTGCTAGGCAACCCAACAAAAAGCTCCAAAACAACCACATCACTACAGGTAAACAAAAATTAAAAAGAAGAGAAATACTAGGGATATTAACTCTTTTACTAATAGAGGCTTGCTAAATTGATGTGTAACTTATTCATTAATATTCGTTACATTTATCTTAATTAATTTGTTTATTTTTCTCTAATGAATAAACTACACATCAGTTTAGTAAGCATCTGTTAGTAAAAGAGTTAGTACTCCTAGCATCAAATGAATTACGCAACTTCATAAATTTTTGGCACGAACACCAAAAAACTTGGTCACTGCACCAGTTATATACCTTTATATTTTTCTTCTTTTCTATTTTGCTTGATTACGGACTTAACTTTATATATATTCTTATTATCTTTATATTTCCAAAGATTGTGGACCATATGCCACGATATTTGTTTTATTATGAGAATTATACAATTATCACCACAATATGGTCTAATCTTCTTTGATCACCTTTATTCAATGTTCACTCCAGAATTAGCTAGAGACGCAATTTCATGGGTGGTTGGACATCTTTTTCGTTTTGGTTTTATTCATCATCAAAATAAACCATAAATGTACTCTCCACTTGCTCTAATCTCAGCCTGCATTACAAGTCTTCCATATCCAATTTCCAAGTCAACTACTATATATACCGAGTTAAACTCATCAGAAACTATAAATGTTATGTAGTGAAGAAAGAAGGAAACAAGTTATTCAAACACGAACGGCTTTGTTTGGGAAAGCCTTTTTCTTAGACTAGTTGATGTAGATTGATGTAAATTTGGAGGAAATTTCCTCCAAAATCTCGGAAACGGATCATCTCAATTTCATTTGAAATTGTGTATCCATTTAGTACATTTAGGAGGGTAAACTTGTCCAAAAAATTTGCCCTTAAAAAGATAATGACAATATTGCCCTCCTAAATCAAGTAAATGAATACTCTCTATTTCATTTGAAATTGAAAATATCATTTTCTACCTCAATAAGTGACATCACTTACATGTGAGAGATGACACTTGTATTTATTAAAGTATCCAAGTAGGTTGAAAGAAATTTCCTCCAAACTGGTTTGGAGGAAATTTCTGTCCATATAAAAATGTTATTTTGCATTTTCTCATCATTTTTTCAGTATGGTTTAGCTAATGTGACATGCTTAATTAATTTTGATTTTTTTTTTAATTAAGATTAATCTAAAGATAAATTGAAAAGTTTGCACCATTTCCAAAATTTATTCTTCTTTTTTTTATAAGGACACAGAAGTTACAAGAATTCAAGAGTTACAATATAGTTTGTATATATTAATTTTATTGTTAATGTAAAAATATAAGAGACATATAATATTCAAACTCTTTTTCAATAAATAGAGTTCTGTATACGATGAAATAAGCTTGGTTGCCCCATCGCATCAATATAGTTTCTATCAACAAAGCTAGAATTCATACGGCATTGTTTGGTGTAAGCCTCCATTTAGCGTGTTGCATTCCAAACTTGGGCATCCATCTTCGTCAGTTGTGCTTTAAAGTTAGTATTCTTAAAAATTTTCAAAGCTTTTCAATTAGGAAAAAAATAAAAAATAATTAACTTCAAAAATAATACTAGAAAAATTCTTCGGTGGAGTTAATTGCTAGAGAAAAAATCGTGTTTTTAAGTCTTTAAACATGATCACTAGTGGCTGGGTCCTACCACACCGCGAAGAAATGTCCCACATCGTTTGGGATGGCAGAGTGGTGAATATGGTAGCAAAAAAATTAGAGCTTAATTAGATGTCTTTTTGGCCGCATCTTTCTAAAAAATGAGAGGAAATTAACACTTCTAAATTAAGATTTTTTTTTTTTTTTCCTTATAATAGGAGTTAGTCATTCACACCTCTGCTTTAGCACTCCCATCATGCAAATTTAAGAAGTCAAAGATTGCCCTTCATATAGCTATGAGTACAATCATTTCGCAAGGGCAAGATTAACCTTTCACCACTCATTAACCACAATCCAGGCAATCCGCAGCAAAAGTCTCTTGTAGGGCCAATTTTGTGATTTGCGAAGTAAACCCCTTTTAACATTGTGTTTGAAAGCATTCTTAATATAGATTCATCAATTAGATTTGTAAACTCATGTGGACCACATACAAATTTAATAGTGGATTCATCCATTCACTATGGAAATGATTAAAAGGTGATTGAAAAAAAAAAAAAAATGAATTGTATCATTTCTCTTCCCAATATTTCTTCAATTCTCTCTTCCATTAGGATTAACAGCGAACAAGACCCCATTTGTAACTTTTTCCAAGTTTCCCTTGTATATTTGCTCATAAAATTAAAAAAATAAATAAATAAATAAATAAAATAAAAAAAAAAAGAAAAACTTCACAAAGGACCCCTGAACTATTGCACATTTTGAGAAAACCCCCCAAATTTCAAAAACTCTCAATTTCACCTCTCAAACTTTTCAATTTGATGTAATTTACCCTCCTCCATCAATTCCTTTTGTTAAACCCTAACAAAAACACCAAAAAAGAAAAATTACCTTTGATTTTCCTTAAAAAAAAAAAAAATTGAAACAAAATGGTCACAAGGTGACCCATGGTAAATTGAGAGTTTTAAAATTTGAAATTAAGGGTAAATTTGAAATTTTAAAATTTGAAATTAAGGATAAATTTGAAATTTTAAAATTTGAACTTAAGGGTAAATTTGAATTTTAAAGCTATCGGGCTTCCACTATTGAAACAATCATATTGTTTCTAGAGCAATTCTCTACATTGGCAACTATTGTATTTCGGTCTATGCTAAAAGCTAGAGGCTTTGGTATAGGTAGAGGTGCATATTCATTGCTAATAAATGAGACTACATCAACCATGGTAGGTCGATCAATGGAGCTTTCTTGTACACAAAGAAGCCCGATGTTAATGAATCTTGATAGAATAGAAGTAGAGGAAGGATTTCCTGTTGTTCAATCCGTCAACTCCAAACTTTGACCATTCCTCCACAACTCCCAAACCTGTTTTTGTTAGAAAATATTTGCTTAAATAAGATGCATTTCAATTTGTAAGACTAAGGTAAAACATAAAGAAATTGAAAGGGTATAAAAAGCTACTCACATAACTAAGAAAATTGAGTGAATCACTGTTAGAGAAGTCAGTATTCTTCCAGCCACTCACAATCTCTAGTAGCAATACTCCAAAGCTAAACACATCAGATTTTATTAAGTATAGACCCTTGAAAGTATATTTAGGAGACATGTACCCACTGGATTCCAAAATTTAGTACATCACTCTTTTAGTAGCTTGCTAGAAGAATTTAATTGGCAATTGCAAATATCATATTTAAAACAGGTTGCTTACTTACTAAGGTCCAACAATTCGTTTTGTGTTTGCTTGTGTTTCATCGCCGCCAACTATTCGAGCCATGCCAAAATCTAATATTTTTGGATTCATTTCACTATCCTGGAGAATGTTACTTGGTTTTAAATCTTTATGTATCATTCATAACCTTGAATATTGATGAAGATATAGAAGCACTTGAGCGATCCCTTCAATAATGCATATGCGTGTCTCCCAACCTAACATCTTTTTCTTGGTTGGATCTATTTAAAGAGTACAATCAAGGAAATTAGTGCTTAAGAACCTAGAAACGTATTGAGAGAAAAATATATACGCATAAACATGCACTCACTAAAAAGGTAGAAGTCCAAACTTTTATTGGACATGTGCTCATATATATATTAATATCTTTTCATCTTGCTCGATATAACAATCTAAGAGTCTAACAAGATTTCTATGCTGGAGTTTTGCAATTAGTATTGTCTCATTTCTAAACTCTTCAATTCCCTGTCCAGATCTTTTTGAAAGCATCTTCACTTCAATTTCCTGCCCTCTAAGTAATTTTCCCTATGAAAAAGAACCATAAGCTCTTTAAACTTTCATGAAGGTTTACCATGCATTAAGGCAATTTTCTTAATAGTTTTCAAAGCACATACATTAGGAAAAGGTAACGTACTTTATAAAAAAGTCCAAACCCTCCTTCTCCAAGCTTATTCACAGCTTAAAAATTATTAGTTGCAGCTAAGACACTCTCGTAACTGAATAATGGTAACTCAGAGTCCTTCTCTCTTTTCTTCAAATTACTGTCAGTATTACTTCCATCATTGATCACATAAAGTTCAATATTGAAATTAAATAATAGTAAATTGTCAAGGTATTGTACCACCCCAAATGCACCACACAAAGCATACACTACAGAATAATTCGTCGGTGCAGAACGAAGTGTAGTCCAAATGGAGACGCCAGACTGCCACACATGTGCCTTGATTTGTCCCATTTGGTCAACCCTATATTTAGCAAGATTAGAAGGATTATAAAGAGAGTAAGTAAAATATCTCTCACTTTCATATTCACTTGACACAAAAGTGTAGTTGAAGATAAAGCTCTTGTCATGAACTACGCTGAAAGATGTTTCATTCCAAACATCAGAACTCCAATAAATTTGGGATTTGTTCCACTCTAAGAAAAATTGATTGCTTCCATTTGGGTTTAACCCCAAGGAGAACACACCAGGTGCTAGATCTAGAGAATTATAGGGGTAATTTTGTCATTTTTCTAGCATTGAGGCACATTGTCATTGTTTTAGTAGTTTGAGGGGTAAATTGTATAATTAATAGTTAAGGGGGAGATTGACATTGGATTGGTAGTTTGAGAGGGTTAAGAGGACTTTACCCTTTAAAATTCTATTCCCCCCAAGAACTAACAATTATTCTTATGACGAAACTGAGAAAAGGACACTATGTCCCTCCTACTATCATGCCTCATATACTGAGAGAGGAAAACTAAAATAGAAAATTTCTTAATTTTTTAAAAAGTGGCAAGTATCCCTTGTGTGGATTGACATCTCCATCAATTCTAAATGAAAATTGATGATGGGCTTTGAAAAAAAAAAAAAACAACTAAAAGGAGCACTTAAGGTCAAATGGGTGGTCGAACCACCCTTTAACTTGTTTTAGGTGGTCAGTCACTCCTATATTAATAGGCTAGATGTAAATTGGAAATTATAATTTATACCTTAAGTTACAAATAATCACAATTAATCCGATTATCATAGATAAAATCACCATAATCACAATAAGCAAAAAATTAAATGAACACATGAATTTAATGATGAAGTGGAAACATTTTTGAAGAACTCTTTTAAAAGTAAAACCACTCAAGGAGTTAGCTAACACCAAAGACATTCACATTTGAAAAATTATGTTACATATTGTTCTACTTACAAAATGGCGTAACCTCGGTAAATGATACGTTCACCTCCCACTACAGTGACTTCAGAAGTTTAATTTGGCTTTCTTCTATATAAGTTACCTTCACGAACGAACCTTATCCACTTCAAATCAAAAATATGATTGGTCTTTTACTTTTTTCATGTAGAGTTGCCCACCCAAATTTTTTTAAAGAAATCGAGGCACTCAAACTTTCACAATAATTTATTTTCTCAATTTAATCTTAAGTAATCAAATTATACTTCTAAACTTTAATATTTGAATTGTACGTTCTTTTAAGTTAATGTGTTGATGAATATATATAGACATTCTTTACATATTTTAACTTTACAAAATATATACTTCTAGTTAATGTGTTGATGATTATTTTTATTTATTTATTTACATTATTTATTATTTTTGACGATAATTATGTTTCAGTTATTTCTTTTAATTTTTTTTTTTTTTTTTTATAAGTATTTCTTTTGGCTCAGTCACTGTATATACTAAGGGAAAATTTCAAATAGGGGGAACATAGCCCTTAGCCTAGGTAGATTTTTGATGAAGTCCCTGGTTTGAAGAAACCGAGCTCAAATTTGCTACCTTTAGATACTATGGTGTCGCTCTCTGAAAGAGAGTGACCTGGTGAAAGGGTATCACCAGCTGTGGAGAAGCATGCTCTGTAATAAGACATGATTAGAAGCAGAGCAAATAAGAGCCATGGCTTCCTCGTCATGCTACTCATATATCCCTCTGTATAACTTGTTGTAACGCAGTTAATAATTACAGAAAAATGCTAGAAGAAAACTTGGTCCCTTTTTTTTCTAAGCAATACAGAAAGAAGGGGAAGGAGCAACAAACAAGAATTTAAGAAAAGAATACAAATGACAGCTACAGAAAGCATATTCATAAGAATTGTGAGCCACATCCCATTTTGGAGATAGATGAGCTCTCTGATGGGCTTGCCTTGGACTTTTGAGGCTTCCCAAGGAACGCAGACAAAAAAGACTTGGGACTTTTTTTGTGACAAAGATCACCTCCAAAAGATGCTGGCCATTCCTTACAGATAACAATTGGAAAACGCTGAGCTCTTTTTGTTGTAATTGTGTATTTCCAACACTTAAGTGTCAATATCAACTTGAGTCAAACTTTTATTTCTGTGTGATCGTAATTTCTGGCAGAATAGAAGTAGCCTCCCAGTGGCCTTGATTTTCCATAGATCGAAAGAATTTTGAGAAGGAAAGTTTGAAATATATTTGAAAAATCTAATTGTCTCCGATCTACATCTAGATGGAGGTTGAATAGGTATTTACCAACAATAAACAGAATTAAAAATCTTAAGCATGCAACAACACCAAATATATATAATAAAAAAATGTTGTAAATCAAGAGACACATATATTTGGTTATGAAGAGAATTCTTTAAAAGTAAAACCTTTCTGAGGCAGCCAAACTTAAAAAATCACAAGTATGAGAAGTCTTAAAAAGTAAAATCACTCAAGGATTTAGCCAACTCTAATGCTTCGTTTGGTTTGCGGAATGTCTAGTCCATTGGAAAATGATTAGCTACTACTTGGAATAGAAGAGTGTGGAATAAATTAGGTATTCATATTCCTTTGTTTGGTTGTAAAGCTGGAATAGACCAGCTAATCATATTCCTTCGTTTGGTATAATGTAATATGTTGGTGAATGGAATCATATTGTGATCAAATTTCGCTAAAATACCCTAATAATACAAATACAATTTATATTATTAAGGACTTTCATTCTTTTCTTTTCTTTTTTTTTAAACATAAACAACTTTACTATAATTTCTTTTTCTTTCTTGTTTTTAATTATGTCAGGTATGTGGCCTTTTTTTTTTCTTTTTTTCTTTTTTTTTTTTTGCAATTATGCTACAAAATTATTTATATAAAAAAAATATAGTTGGAGAAAACATAATCAAACTCAATCTTGAAATAAAAAAAATATAGTTGGAGAATGTACAGAGAATCAAAAGAAATCAAAAAACAGATTAAAATATATTTGTATTTTATAAAACCTTGCAGATTTTGTTTCTCCGTCAAACAAAAAAAAAATGAGAAAAAAGAGATATGGAGAAACAGAATTAAAATAAAAGGTACATAAATAAAAAAAATAAATAAAAAAATAAAGAGAAATTGAGAGAAGAAAATCAAAGAGAAACGGTACTAAGAATCAAAAGAAATAAAAAGGCAGAATTTAAAAAAAAAAAAAAAAAAAAAAAAAAAAAAAAAAAACTGAGAAACGGTAGAGAGAAGAAGGGAGTCGGCATAGAGAAAAAAAAATTTCGTTTGCACTTGCAGAAAAACTGTACTAGAAGAATCAGAGAGAAAATAGAAAGAGAAATAGAAAAAGAGATAACGAAATATAGAGACTGAGAAAAAAGAAACGGAAATATATATATATATTTGTCGTCGTTGCTAAAGGTCTTTACACCGTCGATAGTGCTAAGTATGCACTTAATGACATCCCCACCATCGAAGTTGAAGTTAATCATATAGTCATTGGTATATGAATTTTTTTTTTTTTTTTTGGTAACAAGCCTTCCTTCATTCAAACAAAGAGATTAAAGATATAACAGAAAAGAAAAAATCAAATACAAGCTTACTAAAAATCCCAACCGGATAGATCTCAAAAAACGCGAATGAGATCATTAAGGAAAGGAGTGATGTGAATACTGCCCGAGAAAACTCTTCCCGCGGCGCATACTGGTAATGTATATAACAATCGGGATTATGAATACTCTTATGAAACATCTAAACAAGCTTCCTAGAAAGCCATGGAGATTTAGATGAAAGGTAACTTCAACGATAAATTATATAAAATAATCATAATAATTTTTAGGGAAAACTTCACTTTGGCCACCTGAACTTCCATCCAATTTTACAAACCCCCCTAAACTTTCAAATCTCTTATTTTTTACTCCTAAACTTTCAATTATTCCCAATTAGAACCATTCCGTTAATTTTAACAGTTAAAAATACAAAAAAAATGACCAAAATGTCATTGATTTTCATTTAAAAAAAAAAAAAACGTTTTGGAAGTTGGAATTTTATACAAAATTCAGAGGTATAAACGTCATGTAACGTTTAAAATCTGACGGAGGGGTCCACATGGAGAGTAATTGAAAGTTCAGGGGTCCAAAATGAGAGATTTGAAAGTTCAGGGGTTTGTAAAATCGAGTGGAAGTTTAAGGGGCCAAAGTGAAGTTTCTCCTAATTTTTATACTTATTTTTCATCACAAATGAAAAAGAAAGAGGAAAAAAGAAAAAGAAAAGTTGGGCCTCAAGGGAAGAGTAAGAGACGCGTATCAATTAAGCTTGACAATGAAAACAAAGAAAATGAAATGGGCAAGAAATTGACGTCTTATTTCTTTCTTCCCCTTCTTAATTATCATAGAAACGTGGTCATGCATTCACACAGCACAGGTCCTTCAATCAACAAGTTGTAATTAGGAGAATGACATATACATGGCTATAAAGAAAGAGGAAAAAACTTTTCAAAAAAAAAAAAAAGAAAGAGGAAAAAAGAAAAAGAAAAGTCAGGCCTCTTGGGGACACTAAGAGACGCTTATCAATTAAGCTTGACAATGAAAACAAAGAAAATGAAAAGGGCAAGAAATTGACGTCTTATTTCTTTCTTCCCCTTCTTAATTATCATAGAAACGTGGTCATGCATTCACACAGCACAAGTCCTTCAACAAGTTGTCATTAGGAGAATGACATATACATGGCTATATATATATGAAGCAAAAATTGTATATTAAAATTAGAGAAAAGTTTTTCTTAGTCTCGTTTGGTTCGCGGAATGTCTAGTCCATTGAAAAATGATTAGCTAAGGAATAGAAGAGTGTAGAATAGATTAGCTATTCATATTCCTTTGTTTGGTTGTAAAGCTGGAATAGATCAGCTAATCATATTCCTTCGTTTGGTATAATGTAATATGTTGGTGAATGGAATCATATTGTGATCAAATTTCGCTAAAATACCCTAATAATACAAATACAATTTATATTATTAAGGACTTTCATTCTTTTCTTTTCTTTTTTTTTTAAACATAAACAACTTTACTATAATTTCTTTTTCTTTCTTGTTTTTAATTATGTCAGGTATGTGGCCTTTTTTTTTTTCTTTTTTTCTTTTTTTTTTTTTGCAATTATGCTACAAAATTATTTATATAAAAAAAATATAGTTGGAGAAAACATAATCAAACTCAATCTTGAAATAAAAAAAATATAGTTGGAGAATGTACAGAGAATCAAAAGAAATCAAAAAACAGATTAAAATATATTTGTATTTTATAAAACCTTGCAGATTTTGTTTCTCCGTAAAACAAAAAAAAAATGAGAAAAAAGAGATATGGAGAAACAGAATTAAAATAAAAGGTACATAAATAAAAAAAATAAATAAAAAAATAAAGAGAAATTGAGAGAAGAAAATCAAAGAGAAACGGTACTAAGAATCAAAAGAAATAAAAAGGCAAAATTTAAAAAAAAAAAAAAAAAAAAAAAAACTGAGAAACGGTAGAGAGAAGAAGGGAGACGGCATAGAGAAAAAAAAATTTCGTTTGCACTTGCAGAAAAACTGTACTAGAAGAATCAGAGAGAAAATAGAAAGAGAAATAGAAAAAGAGATAACGAAATATAGAGACTGAGAAAAAAGAAACGGAAATATATATATATATTTGTCGTCGTTGCTAAAGGTCTTTACACCGTCGATAGTGCTAAGTATGCACTTAATGACATCCCCACCATCGAAG
This sequence comes from Corylus avellana, assembly GCF_965113065.1. Lineage (NCBI taxonomy): Eukaryota > Viridiplantae > Streptophyta > Magnoliopsida > Fagales > Betulaceae > Corylus > Corylus avellana. The sequence goes on along the minus strand of NC_142491.1, from coordinate 17,472,565 downwards.
TTGAAGTTAATCATATAGTCATTGGTATATGAATTTTTTTTTTTTTTTTTTGGTAACAAGCCTTCCTTCATTCAAACAAAGAGATTAAAGATATAACAGAAAAGAAAAAATCAAATACAAGCTTACTAAAAATCCCAACCGGATAGATCTCAAAAAACGCGAATGAGATCATTAAGGAAAGGAGTGATGTGAATACTGCCCGAGAAAACTCTTCCCGCGGCGCATACTGGTAATGTATATAACAATCGGGATTATGAATACTCTTATGAAACATCTAAACAAGCTTCCTAGAAAGCCATGGAGATTTAGATGAAAGGTAACTTCAACGATAAATTATATAAAATAATCATAATAATTTTTAGGGAAAACTTCACTTTGGCCACCTGAACTTCCATACAATTTTACAAACCCCCCTAAACTTTCAAATCTCTTATTTTTTACTCCTAAACTTTCAATTATTCCCAATTAGAACCATTCCGTTAATTTTAACAGTTAAAAATACAAAAAAAATGACCAAAATGTCATTGATTTTCATTTAAAAAAAAAAAAAAAAAAAAAACGTTTTGGAAGTTGGAATTTTATACAAAATTCAGAGGTATAAACGTCATGTAACGTTTAAAATCTGACGGAGGGGTCCACATGGAGAGTAATTGAAAGTTCAGGGGTCCAAAATGAGAGATTTGAAAGTTCAGGGGTTTGTAAAATCGAGTGGAGGTTTAAGGGGCCAAAGTGAAGTTTCTCCTAATTTTTATACTTATTTTTCATCACAAATGAAAAAGAAAGAGGAAAAAAGAAAAAGAAAAGTTGGGCCTCAAGGGAAGAGTAAGAGACGCGTATCAATTAAGCTTGACAATGAAAACAAAGAAAATGAAATGGGCAAGAAATTGACGTCTTATTTCTTTCTTCCCCTTCTTAATTATCATAGAAACGTGGTCATGCATTCACACAGCACAGGTCCTTCAATCAACAAGTTGTAATTAGGAGAATGACATATACATGGCTATAAAGAAAGAGGAAAAAACTTTTCAAAAAAAAAAAAAAGAAAGAGGAAAAAAGAAAAAGAAAAGTCAGGCCTCTTGGGGACACTAAGAGACGCTTATCAATTAAGCTTGACAATGAAAACAAAGAAAATGAAAAGGGCAAGAAATTGACGTCTTATTTCTTTCTTTCCCTTCTTAATTATCATAGAAACGTGGTCATGCATTCACACAGCACAAGTCCTTCAACAAGTTGTCATTAGGAGAATGACATATACATGGCTATATATATATGAAGCAAAAATTGTATATTAAAATTAGAGAAAAGTTTTTCTTAGTCTCGTTTGGTTCGCGGAATGTCTAGTCCATTGAAAAATGATTAGCTAGGGAATAGAAGAGTGTAGAATAGATTAGCTATTCATATTCCTTTGTTTGGTTGTAAAGCTGGAATAGATCAGCTAATCATATTCCTTCGTTTGGTATAATGTAATATGTTGGTGAATGGAATCATATTGTGATCAAATTTCGCTAAAATACCCTAATAATACAAATACAATTTATATTATTAAGGACTTTCATTCTTTTCTTTTCTTTTTTTTTTAAACATAAACAACTTTACTATAATTTCTTTTTCTTTCTTGTTTTTAATTATGTCAGGTATGTGGCCATTTTTTTTTTTTTTTTGCAATTATTCTACAAAATTATTTATATAAAAAAATATAGTTGGAGAAAACAGAATCAAACTCAATCTTGAAATCAAATAAATATAGTTGGAGAATTTACAGAGAATCAAAAGAAATCAAAAAACAGATTAAAATATATTTGTATTTTATAAAAACCTTGCAGATTCTGTGTCTCCGTCAAAGGAAAAAAAAAAAAAAAAACTGAGAAAAAAGAGATACGGAAAAACAGAATAAAAAAAAAAAAAAAAAAAGGTACATAAATAAAAAAACAGAGAAACAGAAAGAAGAAAATCATAGAGAAACGGTACAGAGAAGGGAGACGACATAGAGAAAAAAAAAATATTTCGTTTGCACTTGCAGAAAAACTATACAAGAAGAATCAGAGAGGAAATAGAAAGAGAGATAAAAAATAAATAAATAAATAAAAAAAAAAAAAAAAAGAGAACGAAATATACAGACGGAGAAAAGAGAAACATATATATATATATATAGTGAGAGAGAGAGAGAGAGAGAGAGAGAGAAATATAGAATAGAAGAATCAGATAGAGAGAACGAAATTTAATCTCACAAGTGGGGTTTTTTGTTGTAATTTATACAATTAATTCAATCTCACATGAAAGGATTAGCTAAGCCACTAATTTTTGAGTGGCTTAGCTAACCCTATGTGTATAGGATTAGTAGTCCCATGAGAATAGACTATTCTCAGGAATAGAGTGTTACCAAACAAAGGACTAGTTATACCTAGTGTTAGCTAGTCCAATCTAAGGGTCTATTCCGCAAACCAAACGGGGCCTAAATGTATCCACTAGACTAATTTACAAATTGTTTCACTTGAAGACCAAATCTTATAGCCCTAATACAAATCTTATTTATTTATATTATTTAATATTTTTGACAATAATTATGTTTCAGTTATTTCTTTTAATTTTTTTTTTTTAATAAGTATTTCTTTTGGGTCGGTCACCACTCACTAGTGTATATATTAAGGGAAATTTTAAAATTGGGGGAACATAGCTCTTAGCCCCATGGTTCCGACCGTGGGCTAATCATCAGACCATCTTGCATCTTTTCTATTGGGGCGGCCCAATTCAGTGCTGCATCTTCAAATGGACCGATCTAGAGGAGATTGTAAGCCCTTGATGAGTCTCATCTCCATTGCTGGGATCGGTTGAGGAAGCTCAACCGAGCTTGCTGTTCTGGGTACGTTTCTCAATTCGAAGTTTCGATAAGTTGTTCAATTAATTCTTTGTTTGGTTGCTGGAGAAAATGTAGGAAAACAAACGAATTGATGTTTAATTATATCTTGAATTTCCATTGCTTGGGTTTTCAGTGCAACCATATAATTGACTTAGTTCATATAAGATTTATATAGGTTAATTTTGGATGCGGGTTAGCCTCCTTAAAAGGAGCTTGAAGAAGAAATCATAGAATGACAGACGCTTTTGGAGCTTGGAAAAAATGGTGGACCTCTAGAAAAGTATCTATCTATATCTACAATTGATTGCTCAGAAACTTTTGGACGCTTTTTGCCTCTATGGTGCAAAGTACTTTGGAGAATTGCAAAAACTCTGAGTTCTGTTTGGTTAATAGGAAATTAAGTACCGAAAATTGCAATGTAAGTAGAAAATTTTCTGACAAAAACGAGGTCGCGGTGCGATAGGTAGGATTAGTTTGTGTTCTTCATCTGACGATTTTCCCCATCCTGCATTCAAAATAGAACAGTTAGAGATAGTTAGAATAGTAGGATTTTAATTGGGTGTTCACTTAGAGATTTGATTAATAGTTGTGAAAAAAAAAACTAATCGTCAATAATAGTAAAAATTTACAGATACAAAATGGCTGTGATTATACTTTATGATATGAGTCACATTGTTGCAGTTGTGTGTTTAGGGATAATGTTAGGTTCACAAGTATAGTTTGATGTGTAGTTCGAATTAGTCACAATCTGGGTATAAAATTTACAGCAAATTAGTTTACTAAGGGAGAGGAGGAAATTGGTTACCAATAATCTTTTAAAAACATTTGGATAAGATAATAATGAAAAATAACTTGTGAGTATTATACGCTAGTGTTAATGATGCAGGACAAAAGGAAAACAACAAAAAATAAAGAAGAACAAAATAAAAGATGGATAAATTTCTTGTTGATTAGAGTGACGCCTCAAAAAGGGAAATCTTATACTATGTTAAATTACCAATTATCCTAAAAGCTTAAACTGATAAGAAGAGGTAAATTTAATTACTTAATCATTATAATAAACTCAGAAACTAAATGTTATATAGTGGAGAAAGGAAGATTCAAGTTATTCAAACACGTTATTCTCATTGCTTGAGTTTTTTAGAGTGACATTGGCATTTGACAATGAGGTAGTTTAAGGTGGTTTATGTGTTTTTTTTCCAAAATGTTTTAGAAAGTTTTTTCTTTTTCTTTTTTCTTTTTTTTTTCCCTTTTTTTTTATAGTTGTGATATGATGTAAAAATAAAAATAGTTTTGAATATTTTGTATTTTAAGTTATTTTTTAATACTTCTATTTTTTTTTTTTTTTTGCGGGGGGGTGGGGGAAGGGGGGGAGGGGTTAAAAAAACACAGTTATCCTAAAAATTAGGGGTATCAAAAAATACTGGGGAACTAGGTACCCCGGTTCCAATTTTTGGCATCCGATTATAACCGGGTAACCAAGTACCAATATATATATATATATATATTTGGCTTTTGTTTTACTTTAGGTTTATATTTGCTTTTGAGTTTTGATTTAGGGTGTTTATATTTGTTTGTTTGTTTCAGAACCCCTTGTTAGTCGTTACAACCCTCTGCCTCTTTGTCTTCTCTCGATTTCTCCTTCTCTCTCTCTAACTTGTTCAATCTCTCTCTTAATCTCTCAGCTTCTGCGTTAAAGTAAATGAAAGAAGAAATAAATAAGCATAAGAAAGAATAAATGAGATGATATGATATAAAAATAAAACTATTTTTAAATGTTTTATATTTTAATTTATTTGTTAATGCTTTTATTTAGTTTTTAGTTTTTTTTAAAATAAAAAAAAAAAAAAAAAAAAAAAAAAAAAGTTATTCTAAAAACCGTTGCCAAACTCGTGAGTCATTATCTTTATATTTTTCTTCTTTTCTATTTTGCCTGATTACGGAATTATCTTTATATATATTTTTCTTATTATCTTTATATTTCCAAAGATTGTGGACCATATGCCAAAATATTTGTTTTATTATGAGAAAGACGCGTTATACAATTATCACCACAATATGGTCTAATCTTCGTCGATCACCTTGATTCAATGTTCACTCGAGAATTAGCTAGAGAGGCAATTTCATGGGTGATTGGAGATCTTTTTCCTTTTTGTTTTATTCATCATCAAAAAAATTTTAATGTTGACAGGTTTTGAAGAGCCAAGTTCTCAAGTCTTCCTAATGCAGCTTGTTAATGGAGAAGATGGGTAGGAAAATCCCTCGCCTCATTAGTAGATATTTCTTATGTTCACAAGTATAGTGTTTTTGTGTAGTTGAGTTAGTCATAATTTGGGTTTAAAATATTAAGTGGATGTATGCTTGAATTAGTTGTTAACATTCGGTCTCTTACATGAATAAACATGAAAAGAAATAAGCCAAGATTTCAGATTTCAACCCTTTTAGGTAACTACTGCGGGAGGGGAAGGAAATCAATAACCGATAATCTTTTAAAGACACTTGAAGTTGTTGGCAACATTTATATCTATAGCCCTTCAAAAAAAAAAAACATTTTTATCTATAGTATCATTGGCAACAAAACTAAAATGAGTGAACTAAGACAACATTTAGTGACAATTATGTAGCATATCAACATGCATCCAAATTAGGCTGAAAAGATTGCTTCTCCAACATTTCTTTTCTTTCACATAGGAATCACTCATCGGGCTTCCATTGCTGAAATAGTTACACTATTTTTTGAGCAATTTCCTGCACTGTCAATTGTTGAATTTGTGTCCATCATATTTCGGCATGTGGAAAACGCTGGTTGCTTAGGTGTAGGTAGAGGTGCATGTTCATTGCTAATCATTGAGATTACATCAGACATGGTAGGTCGATCAGTCGAGCTTTCTTGGACACAAAGAAGACCAATGTTAATGAACCTCAACAAAATAGAAGTGAAAGTAGCATATCCTATTGTTGGCTCCATCAAGTCCAAACTTCAATCGTCTCTCCACAACTCCCAAGCCTAGTTTCATTTCAAATAAGACAAAATTTAAGTAAAAAGTAATAGCATTTTAATTTAAAAGATTATTGTAGAACATGAGGAATTTGGAAGAGTATAAAAGCTACATACATATCTAAGATGACTGAGTGACTCGTTGTTATAGAAGCTTGTGTTCTTCCTACCGCTCACAATCTCTAACACCAATACTCCAAAGCTAAACACATCAGACTTTATTGAGTACAAACCATCCATAGCATATTCGGGAGACATATAGCAACTACATTCCAAAATTTAGTAAATGAACCTATCAATAGCTTGCTCAATGAATTTAGCTAGGAATTGAAAGTACCAAGAGAATGTTACTTACTAAGTAAATGTAAAACAAGAGAAATTTAGCTTGCTCAACTAATGTAAAACAAGTTGCATACTTACTAAGTTCCAACAATTCGGTTTGTGTTTGCCTGTGTTTCATTGCCTCCAACTATTCGAGCCATGCCAAAATCTGATATTTTTGGATTCATTTCACTATCCAAGAGAATGTTACTAGGTTTTAAATCTCTATGTATGATTCGTAACCTTGAATATTGATGGAGATAAAGAAGCCCTTGAGGAATCCCTTCAATAATGCGTATGCGTGTCTCCCAGCCTAGCATCTTTTTCTTGGTTGGATCTATTTGAATAGTACAACCAAGGAAATTAGTGCTTAAGAACCTAGAAACATATGAGAAAAAAATATATACACATATATATACATAAACGTGCACTTACCAAAAAGATAGAAGTCCAAACTTGTATTGGGCATGTACTCATATATTAATATCTTTTCATCTTGCTCGATACAACAACCTAACAGTCTGACAAGATTTCTATGCTGGAGTTTTGCAATTAGTATTGTCTCATTTCTGAACTCCTCAATACCCTGTCCAGATCTTTTTGAAAGAATCTTCACTGCAATTTCTTGCCCTCTGAGTAATTTTGCCTATGAAGAAGAACCCAAAGCTCTTTAAACTTTCATGAAGGTTTACCATTAATGTTGGTTTTCTTAATAGTGTTGAAAGTGCATTCACCAGGAAGAGGAAAATGTAACGTACCTTGTAAACAGGTCCAAAACCTCCTTCTCCAAGTTTATTCACGGTTGAGAAATTATTTGTTGCAGCTAATACACTCTCATAACTAAATAGTGGCAACTCAGCATCCTTCTCTCTCTTCTTCATATTATTGTTGGTATTCATTTCATCATTGATTGCATGGATTTCAGCATCAAAATCAAATAATAGTAGATTATAACTTGAAGGGATCTCTCCTGTTTGATCTAGAATGATAAGAATTGGTCACTATACATGGAAATGTAGTGTTTGGTCATAGAAAAATTGAGGTGACATCATTAGGTTCACTAAAGTTCAACCACTATGAGCAATGCCAGTATCTAAAGGTAAGTTTATATTGTCATTTTCGCAAATAAGAACTAATAATTTAGGAATTCATTCCCATTTTAGTAAAATGACCAAATAACTGCAAAGCTCCTTCCCGAAGACATGGTGAAGTTTGTAGGAGGATCCCATCAAACTTAACCAATTACTAATGATACTATTTGCTTTTCATTGTTAGGCCATTAGAAAAGTTTGTTAAGTGACTTCCCTAAGAACAAGAACTTTTGACAATTTTCTTGTCTTAGATTAAGGTAGACTTCCTTGTAATTTTTTTTAAGTGATTTTTATAAACGGTTAGAATATTCACATGCACTTACCTTTCCGTTTGAGCCTTCCTTTGCATGAAAAGCAAATTGAGAGGCATAAGATAAGCCCTGTTGCAGGGACCAGCACAGCTACCCATACTTTCCATTTTTTGCCTGATTCTGCTGAGAGTAATCACTATTAGCTAAACCATAAAAGAGAAATTAAGTATTAGTTCAAAAGGAAAGATAACATAAATTTGTGTATATTTTTCACCTTGGGTACTTGGATACTCAGCAGCAGCAAGTCTGAGGTAGATATCTTGTCCAATCTCGCCACCATATGGAAGTTGTTGTAAGTTCAAAAGAGCTCCTTCCCATATCATACACCCACTCCTATTATAAGCATAAGCTGTGCAAGAACAATTTTCCATGCATGCCAATTCACATCTGCTAGCATTCAAGGCCAAATTATATTCTTTCGAATAAACAGGCAATCGCATGTTTGATATTTTCATGAACCAATCTTTTTTGACATTAGCACGCGTATTATTCTCACATTGCAAAGGAGATTTCCTCACACAACCGCCTGACCAATCATTTAGTCTGTTGTCTTCCATGGAAAATGGTTTGAAACCTTCTAGACACTCACAAGGATTTGAGGAATTGTCAGGGTATTGTACAACGCCAAATGCACCACACAAAGCGTAGACATCAGATATGTTCGTCGGTGTAGACCAAAATGTATTCCAAACGGAGGCGACAGGCAGCCACAGCAGTATCCTAATCTGTCCTGTTTGGTCAATTCGATATCTAGCAAGGGTAGAAGGATTACGAAGAGAGTAATTAAAATATCTCTCACTTTCATTTTTACTTGACACAAAACTTACGTCAAAGATAAGGGTACTTTCAGAAACTGAGCGGAGAGATGTTCCATTATAAACTTCCGAACTCCAATAGATTTGGGATTTGTTCCACTCTAAGAGAAACTGCTGGCTTCCATTTGGGTTTAACCTCTCGGAGAACACACCTGGTGCTGGATCTTTTGAATTTTTCCATGAAATGAGCTGCTGTGGTTTTCCAGTAACCTTATTGATCACCCGAAACTTCGCACCTGGCAGCAATGTATCGGTTGGATGGTCGAAACTCTCCCAAAATATAGTAGAGGTGTTCGATCTACCTCTCAAAACAAAATTTCCATCATCACCAAGTACTGCTTCAGTTATATTTAACTGGGGAAATGTCAAATTTGTCGACCAAACTGGGATCTCGGAGGAACCTTCAAACAGGAGTAGATTGCCATTTTCTGAGAGCTCAAGTCTTGAGGAAGATGGGTGAGACAAAGGGTTTTCTCTATTTGCTACCCAAACAATTTCCTCATGAAACCCTTTATACCATATGCCCAGGTAGATTTTTGATGAAGTGCCTGGTTTGAAGAAACCCAGCTCAAATTTGCTACCTTGAGATAATATGGTGTCGCTCTCTAAAAGAGAGTGACCTGGTGAAAGGGTATCACCAACTATGGAGAAGCATGCTCTGTAAAAAGACATGATTAGAAGCAGAGCAAATAAGAGCCATGGCTTCTTCGTCATGCTACTCATATATCCCTTTGTATAACTTGTTGTAACGCAGTTAATAATTACAGAAAAATGCTAGCTAGAAGAAAACTTGGTCCCTTTTTTCTCTAAGCAATACAGAAAGAAGGGGAAGGAGCAACAAACAAGAAGAAAGAAAAGAATACAAATGAGAGCTACAGAAAGCATATTCATAAGAATTGTGAGCCACATCCCATTTTGGAGCCAGATGAGGTCTCTGATTGGCTTGCCTTTGGACTTTTGAGGCTTCCCAAGAAACGCAGACAAAAAAGACTTGGGACTTTTTTTGTGACAAAGATCACCTCCAAAAGATGCTAGCCATTCCTTACAGATAACAATCGGAAAACGCTGAGCTCTTTTTGTTGTAATTGTGTATTTCCAACACTTTTGTGTCAATACTGTTGTGATGTTACGAACAATCTTTTATTATTCAATTATGATTTATTATTACTTAAATATTTTTTTAGTACCATTGGGTCTTAAACCAATTTTTTACATACTCCGGGAGGCACGAACCAACCTTTAAGGATAACTCTCTTGCGTGATTTTATAGTATTGTAATATCTTTCCATACTCTACTTTTCATCTCTTGTATTTTATTTATTTTATTGTTACTTTTCATATTGTAATTATTTTATATCAATGAGAATTTGTGCACCATCCAAAATTATTTCCAACAATCTTAAAGGTTGAGTATGATGATTGCACAAATATTTTAATTAGTATCATAACGATAGTATTTGATCTTATGAGAAGTCAAATACTATAAGAGTTTGCGGTATGCAATTCGCATATGAGAAAGATGAAATCAAATATTGAGTGGAAAGATTTTATATTCATTTATCAGAAAAAGAATTTAATTTCATGTGTAGTTATTGAAAATGAAAATATTTTGATTGAAAGAGTTTTCAATTATTTGAACTCAATTTATTGATTGTCAAATAATCTTTTATTGTTGGGTTACTATTCTTACAATAAAAAGGGTTAAGCCTTTGTAGAACTTAGCATTTTCTTTGTTATGTTGTGCTAAGCTTGACTGGAAAACATCCATGTAGATTAATAATAATAACAATGAGTAGTTACTCATGGTGTGATGGAGAAAAATACATAGACATTGCTAAATGTGTGCAGAGAATACAACTTTGCTAAAAAATTTTGCAGGTAAGCACATTGTAAGAGGAAAAAATGTGGTGCGCGTATTGAGTCGATCGGTTCTCACAATACCTAGTTGGTGTGTGGTGACAACAATCTATTTTGGAAGATCTTGGAGTAATGATGTTGGCTCCATTGTGAGTTTTAAACTCTGATTCATAGGTCTTATTTTTTAAGACATAATATACATTTCATTTATTAAAATGAAAAAAATCAAGTTATGAAGGTGCTCCTTAATTTAATTAAAGCTGGTGCAAAATTTAATAATTACATGAATTTTGTATATGATAAGCAGTAGCTTCTATTGATTCATCTATTTCAAAGAAGAAATAGTATCTAGCATTTATGTTAGCTTTGAGATGCTAGATTAGCATAAACATTTTAAGTTATTTGATAATTCCTCATATATATTATTCAGCTTTCAAATTTCTCTGATATGATGGTTCAGAATAAAATATATGTGATTATTGAGGTTCATTTGATACATGATAAATTTATCATATCAATAGAATGATATCTGTAACATCCCCAACCCGTTAAGGCTGAGTTTGTCACTTTTCTTCTTACTCAACAAAAGTCTTTGCAAAGATCTATAAGGTCTATCAGAGTACTTAATTTTAAAAGATACTATCAATGTATAAAACATTCTTCAAGAGATTTTATTACAAGCGAAATTAGGAAACATTAAACTTTAGTTGCGGAATATCATATTATTACAATAACTGATATGAAAAGACTTAAAAGTTAATAATTATTCCCGCCCCCATTCCGGCCTCCTATTCCAGCGTCCTTTCTATCTAAAAACAAGAAATAAAACTGAATGAGCCCAAAGGGGCCCAGCAAGTAAAATCCACAACCATAAATAGTTTTACTCCTTATTCTCAGTTTTAAAAATCGTTTTCACAAATAAATTTACATTTAGCCATAATAATACATGTATGTACGGTTCCATCTCCCGTAGCATATACATACTATTACCTCTAGTAATAAATCATCGTCATGAATTATCTTTATAAATCATCATTGTAAATCATCATTGTAAATCATCGTAGTATATCATTGTTGTAAATCATCGTAGTATATCATTGTAAATCATCATCTCCCGTAGCATATACATACTATTACCTCTAGTAATAAATCATCGTCATAAATTATCTTTATAAATCATCATTGTAAATCATCGTAGTATATCATTGTTGAAATTATATTATCATTTTCTCATATTAGGGCTCATGTACACTGTTACCCCTGTGTACGAGGGTTGCGGGTCCTATGACCATGGCACTGAACTGAGGCCTCAGCCATGCCCGACCGTCAATTAACTCTTTCTCTTGGTGCACTCAACGGTCTGTTGATGAAATACCACCTTCTGGCATAGCCTCCTTCAGTGGTTTCGCCTCCATCCGAGTATCGGTACCGAACTCATCTCATCTTATCTTGGGGCCAAAAATACTCTCCTCCATACATGTGCCCTCATTTCATAAACATTTAACTCATTTCTTGTACTTTTTTTTGTACTTCTTTTGATGCATCTTAGGGCAACATGTAAAAGGGTTTATCATTATTCTTCTTTCTTATAATCATCATCATTTTTCAACTTTCTTTTCTCAAAAATGAAAACTTTTCCAAATATAAACTTGTTGTACTTAGAAAGCATTTAAAGGAATAGAAACATTATAAATAATTCTTTTAGAAATCCTTCATGCATGCAACATGTCTCCATGACAGGTAAATAAAATAATCATTTACAGTTTGATACAAGAATGAATAAATAGCATGACATGAAGTAACTTTAGCAGGGGTAGTGAATTTACTTACTTCTAGACTGAAGTTAAAAGTGGTCTGAAGGATCTAGTTGCTCCAAACTGACTAACACCACTAGTATATCTTTTGAAACTAATTTCTCGAGTCTGTTCTCTCTCGTGTTCTTTCTTTCTTGCAATGCTTTGTCTCGCCCTCTCTCTCTCTGTTTCGTGTAAACACTTAGAGAAAGAAGAAAGACCGAGTAGAAAACAGAAGAATGAAGAATATGTGGAAGAGAAGGGAGAGGAGTGGTGAAATTTGTGAAGGAAAAGAACTCTATTTATAGGAAAAACCAAGTACTATTCTACCTTCCATTCTACTATTCCATCTACCAACACTATTATACCTACATTTATCCATCTACAATTCTAGACTCATTTTACCATTCCATCTACCAAGACTATTATACCTACATTTATCAATCTACAATTCTAGCCTCATTTTACCATTCCATCTACCAACACTATTATACCTACATTTATCCATCTACAATTCTAGCCCCATTTTACCATTCCATCTACCAACACTATTATACATTCCTTTATCCATCTACAATTCTACCCTCCTTCTACTAATACTATTATACCTACCATTGACTATTCTACCTTCCATTATACTATCCTATTATTTCACCAATTACCATTCTATAATTACCACTCTCTGTAATATCATAAATTTCCAAAGAATTAAAATCATAGGCTAAAATGAATATCAAAATAACATCATTATCAAAATAATCTATTTAAATATTTTGAAAATTTCGGGGCGCTACAATATCATTGGCATATTTATTAAAATGAGCCAATAATAGTTGGTTATTATTTGGTTGAGCTTGATACTTTGCATATTTATTGGGGCTTTAGTTAAAAAGATTTTATTTTTAAAATCTTGATAGAACTTGAAATATGCAATCTCTCTCTCTCTCTCTCTCTCTCTTTCTCTCTCTCTCTCTCTCTCTCTCTCTATATATATATATATATATAAGGATCATGTTGAAAAATCACAAGTGATGATTAATATTTTTTTAAACAGCTTTAGAACTGTCAATTGACCAAAAAAACAAAAAGAGAGAGAAAATGACATATCATACTTGGAGAAAGATGAGCTCATAGAAGTCATTTCTTAAAGCATTTGTGTGCTATTAATGAAAATTTATTTTCTTGTGACTATTTGGTTTATTCCATTAATATTTGGTATGATATATTTGTATATGTAAATCTCGGCTATATCAAGAAAATGAAAAGAAATTGGAATCTAAAGGAGTAACTGAAATTAGAACATTAGAATAAATGATGAATGCAATGATTGTCAATTTTGGGCTATCCACCAAAGTGTGGGGGGAAGCCATTATTTTGTTTGTTACATTCATAAGCATTGTTTGGAATACCTCGAAGTGTGAGGGTATTTGGCAAATGTTATGTTACTCGAACCTAATAGGAGGAAACTTGGTTTAAAACTTATGATTGCATTTTATTGGTTTTGCATGTAGTAGTTCATGCTATAAATTCCTTATTATCAAGAGTGATGTTTTATATTACAACACTATTATTGAATCTAAAAATGTTATTTTCTTGAAGCATGTGTTTCCTTTGAAAAATAAGGAAAAATTATTTCATGAATTTTCTGTTGCTTCTAATAAATTGTTGATGGTGTGTAAGAATTGAGAAGAAGCAATCGAACTAAAACGGAAGGAATCTCGATAATAATTTTATTGCTTATATTGTTGATGATGATCCAATATGTTATGGTGAAGCAATTAAATCTATTTGATGCATTTTATTTATTTATTTTAATTGGTTAGAAGCTATAAATAATTGAAATCAATTATGTCTAACCATGCTTGGGAACTTGTTGAGTTACCTCCTAAGACCAAATCAATTGGTTATAAATAGATGGTTAAGAAGAAGCTTAAACCGGATGATACAATAGATAAGTACATGGTAGACTTGGAAGCTAAAAGCTAAAGTAAATGCATATGTTGATTATTTGATACTTATTTTCCGGTTACTAAAATTGCATCTATTGGAATGTTATTTGCCATTGCTTATATTTATAAACTTGTTGTACATCAAATGAATGTCAAAGTTATTTTTCTAAATGATGAAGAGATTTATATGGAGCAGCCCGAGGGACTAGTAATCCCCGGTCAAGAACATAAAGTGTGCAAACTAGTGAAATCCTTGTATGGATTAAAGCAAGCTCCTAAACAATGGCATGAAAAGTTTGACAATGTGATGTTGTCTAATGCATATTTAATTAATGGTGTAAGTAAATGCATAACAAATTTTACAATAATGAATGTGTCATTATTTATTTTTGATATATTGATGACTTGCTTATTTTGAACTAACATTGATGTTGTGCATAAAGTTAGATTATTTCTTGCATCTAATTTTGATATGTAAGACATATGTAAAGCTAATGTCATGTTGGACATTAAAGTTATTAGAGATAATGATTGCATTGTTTTATCTCGGATATATTATGTCGAAAAGATGCTTAAAAGATTTGAGCACTTTTATTATCCATCTATGTCTACACCATATGATTCAAAAATACACTTGGTTAAGAATCTTAGTGATGATGTTTTTGCAAGAAAAACATGCACAAATCATTGGTAGCTCGATGTTTTGACAAACTGTATATGCCTTGGTATTACATATATTGTTAGTAAATTGAGTAGATATACTCATAATCATGGCATTGAGCCATTGTGATGCTATCTCTAAATTGTTGAGATTCTCAAATGGCACAATTAATTTTGGTTTGTCTTATTGTGATTATCCTGCTATATTGAAAGGAATGCAACTGTATTATTGATTCAGGTGAGCAAAGCCTATTAATGGCTATTATGTGTTTACTCTGGCTGAAGAAGCTATCTCTTGAAAGTCCTCAAAAAGACTTGCATAACAAGGTTTACTATGGAGTCAAAGTTAATTGCTTTGGAGAAGGTACGAACTGAAGATGAATGGCTAAAGAACCTATTGGTTAATTTATTTACTTTGCCTTTATATGCTAACATAGCTGGATCTATGTGTTTATTGTGATTGTCAGGTTGCCAAAGCTCGAGCAAAGAATTTATAATGAGAAAGTGCACAATATTGTGAGACAGCTTATTGAGACCGTTATATGTCCATAGACTTTATGAGGTCATAAAAGAATTCTGCAGATTCTTTGACCAAGCCACTAGCAAGAAGGCTATGTCCATGGACTTTATGAGGTCATAAAAAAATTCTGCAAATTCTTTGACCAAGCCACTAGCAAGAAGGCTAGTGAGAGAAGCATCGAGGGGGATAGGACTGATACCCAAATCATGACACAGTAATTGATACCCAACCTCGGTGATTAGAGATCCCATGAATGAGATTTAATGGGAAACGAAGTCACAAGTAAAATGAAGTATGATACTGTCAATTTATGTTTATTAACTATCATGTTGAGAAGATTAGTGATGAGTCCATCCCTATGGTGTCAGACAGTACAAGATGCTGAGTGATTAAGGATGAGCTTAAAGCTCTTAATGGATCTATAGTCCCTACCTGTTGGGATGGGGTGTTCCCTACACACACTCCTGATGGATACTACCTATATGAGTGTGGAGGTGCTATCTCCTATGAGACTTGGGTAGATCTCTAGAGCGCTAATGAAAGCCATTTTATAGTATAACAACAAAAGATGCAGAGTAAGGATGAGTTAAAACTCTTAATGGGTCCATAATCCCTACTTGTTGGGATGGGATGTTCTCTGCACACATTCTTGATGGACACCACCTATGTGAGTGTGGAGGTGGTGCCGCCTCCAATGAGACTTTGGCAAGTTTCTAGAGCACTCATGAAACCCAGAGGCGCATGGCCTGTATAAGGCACCAACCTGCTATAGAACAACCCAATTTTCTTTATTTGATTTGATTTTTTTTTTTTTTTTTGGAGAAAGTTATGTGGAAGATAAGTTTGATTAACTTGTGGATTTGGTTAAAAGAGTTTAACTCTACCATAATTCATTAAGTTCTTACTTATTTATCCTAGGTGCGGTTAAAACCTTCAGGTACCACATCGATGTATGCTTTCAATCTTTTATGATTTATTATTACATGTGGGGGGCTGTTGTGATGTTACAAACAATCTTTTATTATTCAATTATGATTTATTATTACATAAATATTTTTTTATTACCATTGGGTCTTAAACCAATTTTTACTGTTGAGTGTCAAACCAGTTTTTATGGAAAAAAAAAAAAAAAAAAAATGAAACATCTTTAATTTAGTTTTCTACCTTTTTGATTGTTGCTTGGAAAAACCGGTATTGACCAAGGTCTAAAGGGATTTGTCCACTAACAAGATTTTATGGCATTTAATTATTTGACCGTTTGGTCTATATAGCTTCAAGATTATATATGTATGACTGTTGGTATTAAACTTTTCATGACAGTTACATATATTCATGCAATTTAATAGCATGAATCAATAGCCTACTAATTCTTTTTATAAAGCCACCAAAGAGAACTATATAATATACTCTTGATATAGATTTTCATGAGATTTTTTTACTTAGTTATATATACATTATAGAAGCAAATAATTAGGGGCAATGTCCACCTATTGTCCTTTATTTCTTGTATTTTCACTGTGTGATTTTGTTTATCAAGAAGATTAAAGGGTTGTTCTATTAGTTTTCATTATTTGAAGTGCGTCCTTAATGAAGGTAGACGCTATAGTCTAATCCTAGGAGGTTGCGTTTCAAGAGATCCGATCGTACCGAATTACATACTCCGGGAGGCACGAATCAACCTTTAAGGACAACACTCTTTCGTGATTCTATAGCATTGTGAGATCTTTCCATACTCTATTTTTCATCTCTTGTATTTTATTGATTTTATTGTTAATTTTCATATTGTAATTATTTTATATTAATGGGAATTTGTGCACCATCCAAAATTATTTCTAACAAATATCAACTTGAGTCCAACTTTATTTCTGCGTGATCGTAATTTCTGGCAAAATAGTAGTAGCCTCCCGGTGGCCTTGATTTTCCATAGATCGAAAGAATTTTGAGAAGTAAAGTTTGAAATATATTTGAAAAATCTAATAGTCTCCGATCTACATCTAGAAGGAGGTTGAACGGGTATTTACCAACAATAAACAGAATTAAAAATCTTAAGCATGCAACAACACCAAATATATATATATATATATATATATATATATATATATATATATATATAAAGTTGTAAATCAAGAGACACATATATTTGGTTATGAAGGGAATTTTTTAAAAGTAAAACCTTTCTGGGACAACCAAACCCAAAAAATCACAAGTATGAGAAGTCTTAAAAACTAAAATCACTCAAGGAGTTAGCCAGCTCTAAATGCATCCACTAAGACTAATGTTACAAATTGTATCACTTGAAGACCAAATCTTATTACCCTAGTAAACGAGACGTTCACCTCCCACTATAGTAACTTCAAAAGTTTAATTTGGCTTTCTTCTATATGAAACACCTTCACCAACGAACATTATCCACTTCAGATCAAAAATATGATTGGTTTTTTCCTTTTTTCATGCAGAGGCGCCGACCCATATTTTTTTAAATAAATTGAGGCACTCAAACTTTCACAATAATTTATTTTCTCAATTTAATCTTAAGTAATCAGATTATATTTTTAAAATTTAATATTTGAATTGTTCTTTTAAGTTAATGTGTTGATGAATATATAGACATTCTTTATATATTTTAACTTTACTACATATATACTTGTAGAATTAATGTGTTGATGATTATTATTTATTTATTTATTTATATTATTTAATATTTTTGAGAATAATTATGTTTCAGTTATTTCTTTTAATTTTTTTTTTAGTAAGTATTTCTTTTGGGTCGGTCACCACTCACTAGTGTATATATTAAGGGAAAATTTTAAATTGGGGGAACATAGCATAGCTCTTAGCCCCATGGTTCCGACCGTGGGTTAATCATCACCAGACCATCTTGCATCTTTCTATTGGGCTGGCCCAATTCAGTGCTGCATCTTCGAATGGACCGATCTAGAGGAGATTGTAAGCCCTTGATGAGTCTCATCTCCATGGCTGGGATCGGTTGAGGAAGCTCAACCGAGCTTGCTTATCTGGGTACGTTTCTCAATTCGAAGTTTCGATAAGTTGTTCAATTAATTCTTTGTTTGGTTGCTGGGAAAAATGTAGGAAAACAAACGAATTGATGTTTAATTATATCTTGAATTTCCATTGCTTGAGTTTTCAGTGCAACCATATAATTGGCTTAGTTCATATAAGATTTATATGGGTTAATTTTGGATGCGGGTTAGTCTCCTTAAAGCAGCTTGAAGAAGAAATCATAGAATGACAGACGCTTTTGGAGCTTGGAAAAAATGGTGGACCTCTAGAAAAGTATTTATCTATATCTACAATTGATTGCTCAGAAACTTTTGGACGCTTTTTGCCTCTATGGTGCAAAGTACTTTGGAGAATTGCAAAAACTCTGAGTTCTGTTTGGTTAATAGGAAATTAAGTACCGAAAATTGCAATGTAAGTAGAAAATTTTCTGACAAAAACGAGGTCGCGGTGCGATAGGTAGGATTAGTTTGTGTTCTTCATCTGACGATTTTCCCCATCCTGCATTCAAAATAGAATAGTTAGAGATAGTTAGAATAGTTGGGTTTTAATTGGGTGTTCACTTAGAATAGTTGTGAAAAAAAAAACTAATCGTCAATAATAGTAAAAATTTACAGATACAAAATGGCTGTGATTATACTTTATGATATGAGTCACATTGTTGCAGTTGTGTGTTTAGGGGTAATGTTAGGTTCACAAGTATAGTTTGATGTGTAGTTCGAATTTAGTCATAATCTGGGTATAAAATTTACAGCAAATTAGTTTAGCAAGGGAGAGGAGGAAATTGGTTACCAATAATCTTTTAAAAACATTTGGATAAGATAATAATCAAAAATAACTTGTGTGCGTATTATACGCTAGTGTTAATGATGCAGGACAAAAGGAAAACAACAAAAAATAAAGAAGAACAAAATAAAAGATGGATAAATTTCTTGTTGATTAGAGTGACGCCTCAAAAAGAGAAATCTTATACCATGTTAAATTACCAATTATCCTAAAAGCTTAAACTGATAATAAGAGTTAAATTTAATTACTTAATCATTATAATAAACTAAAAAACTAAATGTTATATAGTGAAGAAAGAAGGATTCAAGTTATTCAAACACGTTATTTCCATTGCTTGAGTTTTTAGAGTGACATTGGATTTGACAATGAGGTGGTAGTTTAAGGGTGGTTTATGTGCTTTTTTTCCAAAATGTTTTAGATAGTTTTTTCTTTCCTTTTTTTTTTCTTTTTTTTTTTTTAGTTGTGATATGATGTAAAAATACAAATAGTTTTGAATATTTTATATTTTAAGTTATTTTTTAATACTTCTATTTTTTATATTTTTTTTGGTTAAAAAAACACAGTTATCCTAAAAATTAGGGGTATCAAAAAATACTGGAGAACCAAGTACCCCGGTTTCCCTTTTTGGCATCCAATTATAACCGAGTAACCGGGTACCAATATATATATAGCTTTTGTTTTTACTTTAGGTTTATATTTGCCTTTGAGTTTTGATTTAGGATGTTTATATTTGTTTGTTTGTTTTAGAACCCCTCGTTAGTCGTTACAGTCATCTGCCTCTTTTTCTCCTCTCGATTTCTCCATCTCTCTCTCTAACTTGTTCAATCTCTCTCTTAATCTCTCAACTTTTGTGTTAAAGTGAATGAAAGCAGAAATAAATAAGCATAAGAAAGAATGAATGAGATGGTGAAGATGCGTTAAGCAACGGGAAAAAAAAATGGAGAATATGAAAACCATGGGCGTGAAACAGGGGTAGACAGAAAAGAAAAAGAAGAAGAAAAGAGGAGGAAGTGGGGAGCAAAAATAAGCCCAAAATACAAAAAAATTAAAAAACCTGTTACCCGATCTGGATAACCGGGTACAAATCGGAACTGGCTGTTATCGTATAACCGGTTAACCGGGAACCGGTTACCCAGTTCTGGTTTTCCAAAATCAATAATTGAAGTACCCCAGTTCCGATTCCCGGTTTTGGCCAATAACCGGGAACCGGGACCGGGTTGCCCCTACTAAAAATTGTTGTCAAATGAGTCTAGAGTTATTGTGTTGGGGAAAATATAACTCTTCGAATTATCACCCATTTTGCAATTACGCCTTTAAACTTTAAAAGTGATATCAAAGCTCTACATACTATCATTGCATGTCAAATTGACACTTTTGAATTTTCTTCCAAAAATACACTCTTAAAGTTGACACCCGGTAGTAGTATGAGAGGTCTCGATGTCACTTTTTAAAGTTTAGAGGTGTAAGTGCAAAAAAGGTATTAATTCATAGGGCTAAATATATTTTTCCCTACTATCTTTATGTTTTTTTCATCTTCTTTTCTTTATGTTTCCAAAGATTGTGGACCATATGCCAAATTATTTATTTTATTATGAGAAAGACGCGTTATACAATTATCACTACTATATGGTCTAATCTTCTTTACCTTTGTTCAATGTTCACACGAGAATTAGAGAGGCAAGACATGGGTGATTACTCATTAGAGATCTTTTTTGTTTTGGTTTTATTCATCATCAAAAAATTTTAATGTTCAGAGGTTTTGAAGAGTCAATGATTCAGGTCTTTCTAATGGGGTCAATGGGGAAAATGGGTAGGAAAATCCCTCACCTGATCAGTAGATTCTTCGATTGTGGTATAAAGGAATTTGAATTCAAACCACAGACCAATTATCACATGGGTACCCTTCGACTTGCTCTAATCCAGCCTGTATTACAAAGTATTCCATATCCAATTTGCAAGTCAACTACTATACCGACTTCAATTGAGAAACTATATGTTTTTTTTTTTTTTGACATGCCCACACAAGAAGGGGAGGGGGGATTCGAACTAGTGACATTCGCTTCATAAGGCGTGGTCTCCAGCCAATTGAGCTATTCCTTGGGAAAGAAGAAAATAAATTATTATATAGCTATCCCAGGGGGAATTCAGAAACTATATGTTATATAGTGAAGAAAGAAGGAAATAAATTATTCAAACACGTTATTTCCTTCTTCTTCTTCTTCTCTTTTTTTTTTTTTTTTTTTTTTTCTTTGCCTGATTCTGAATTCTGACGACAAGATCAATCACTATTAGCTCAGCCCTAGCAGAGAATTAAGTATTAAGTATAGTTTTGACGTGTAGTTCGAATTAGTCATAGTCTAGGCCGTCTAAAATATTGGGTTGAAGTGTGCTTGAACTGATTCTTATAACTTTGTATATCTCTTACATGAATAAACATGAAGAGGAACGAGACAAAGATAAGGTGTAGGATTTCTCCTCTTTTTCGTAGCCAATTACTTTTAAGGGAAATGTTTGGTGTTTTTCTATTATTTTTTTAGTGTTCTCCCAACTGTGATGTAACTTTTAAAATCACAAATAGATTGAAAGTCAATAATGATAATCTCAAATTCAATGCTAATTTTAAAAGTCACATCACAGTTGGGAGAACACTAGAAAAACATCTAGCATTTTCCTTAATTTAATGAGTGGGGAGAATAAAATGTTAAATCACCACTTAACCTAAAAGCTTAAGGGCTTATTTGGTTCACAGAACGCGTATTCCATTAAGAAAAGGCCCCAAGGCCAGTAATTATTACTGGGAATAAAATGAGAGTGAAATGAAATAGTAATTCCGATTCTTTAGTTTGATAACAACACATGCAAAAACTGAAATTTAATCAAAATTACTAAAAGCCCCAATGCCCAAATGCCCTCAAGGGTGGTCGTAGTCACGCCCAAATGCAACGGGGTGGCCGCACCACCCCTAAACGCTTCGGGGGTGGTCCCCCAACCTCTTCTGTTATTTTTCATGTTATTTTTTTTTAAAGTTTAAAATAAAATAAAAAATATTATGGGTGTTTTTGAAAAATGTATTTCATTTTTTAAGGAATAACTATTTCTTTCACTTTTTTAAAAGAATAACTATTTCTCTGTGTCCGATTAATTATTCTCACGTGAATAACTATTCTTAGGAGTAAACCTATTCCAAACAAAATAATTACTATTCCATTCCAAGGATCTATTCCGCAAACCAAACATGGCCTAAGTTTAAATGAAGAGATAAATTTAATTATTTAATAAATATTTAACATTTCCCCTCATATGTGAACTCAAACTCCATTTTAATAGATAAGGCTTAACACTTGAAAATTTTAATTGAAATTGTTGTAGATCATAGAGTCAATGTTTGAATTCAGAACATTTGGCTCTTATACCATGTTAAATCACTACTAATTCCAAAAACTGAAGCTTAAAGGAGAAGGTAAATTTAATCTATAATAGAAAATTGATTACTTATAATCTTTTAAAAACACTTGGCGTAGATTATAATGAAAAAAACATGTGCATAAGATAGACTAGTGTTAACTAAAGTGGTAGTACATGGAAGAAAAATTGTGTTTAGATCCCATAAAAACTAATAAATTCTATATGGATGGCATTATTGGTAACAAAACTAAAATATGAGTGATATGAGACAAAATTTAGTGAAAAGTATATAACATATCAACGTGAATACAAAATAGACAGAAATATTGGTTATACAATATCTATTTTCTTTGATATAGGAATCAATTAACGAGCTTTCACTGTTGAAATAGTCACACTATTTTTTGAGCAATTTCCTGCACTTTCAACTGTAAAATTTGTGTCCATCATATTCCTGCTTGTGGAAAACGCTGGTTGCTTAGGTGTAGGTAGAGGAGCATGTTCATTGCTAATCATTGAGACTACATCGAACATGGTAGGTCGATCAGTTGGGCTTTCTTGGACACAAAGAAGGCCAATGTTAATGAACCTCAACATAGTAAAAGTGGAAGAAGGATATCCTATTGTTGGCTCCATCAAATCCAAACTTCGATCATCTCTCCACAACTCCCAAGCCTAGTTTCATTTCAAATTAAACTAAATTTAAGTAAAAGCTAATATTATTTTAATTTATAAGATTAATCTAAAACATAAGCACGTTGGTATAGTATAAAAGCAAAGTAATGAATTTAGAAGAGTATAAAAGATACATACATATCTAAGAAGATTGAGTGACTCGTTGTTATAGAAGCTAGTGTTCTTCCTGCCACTCAAAATCTCTAGTAGCAGGACTCCAAAACTAAAAACATCAGACTTTATTGAGTACAAACCATCCATAGCATATTCAGGAGACATATAGCCACTACAATATTCCAAAATTTTGTAAAAAACTTGGTTAGTAACTTGCTCAAATTTAGTTGGGAATTGCAAATATCAATGTAACAAGGTGCATACTTACTAAGTTCCAACAATTCGGATTGTGTTTGCTTGTGTTTCATTGCCTCCAACTATTCGAGCCGTGCCAAAATCGGATATTTTTGGATTCATTTCACTATCCAAGAGAATGTTACTAGGTTTTAGATCTCTATGTATAATTCGTAACCTTGAATATTGATGAAGATAAAGAAGCCCTTGAGCGATCCCTTCAATAATGCATATGCGTGTCTCCCAACCTAACATACTTTTCTTGGTTGGATCTGTTTAAATAGTACAACCAAGGAAATTTAGTACTTAGGAACCTAGGCCTTGTTTGGTAAACAACAAGCCCTTTACAATGCACTGTTCATGATTTGTGAGGAAAAAAATGAATGTAATAATTAGTATAGAAAAGTGAAAAAGTTGTATTGAAAAGTGGAAAAGTTTTGTTTTGTAGTGATTTTTTTTATTTAAATAATAATAAAAAATAAATTATGTGATATAAAAAGTGAATTATATGATATAAAAAGTGAGAATGTTTTGATGTTGATTTTTTTGAAAAATGAGATGAATAGTGTGACGGTGTTTGGTGTTATTTGCCAAACATGCACCACCCTAGAAACATATGAGAGGAAAATATATATGCATATACATACACTCACCAAAAATGTAGAAGTCCAAACTTTTATTGGGCATGTACTCATATATTAATATCTTTTCATCTCGCTCAATAGAGCAACCTAAGAGTCTGACAAGATTTCTATGCTGGAGTTTTGCAATTAGTATTGTCTCATTTTTGAACTCATCAATTCCTTGTCCAGATCTTTTTGAAAGCATCTTCACTGCAATTTCCTGCCCTCTGAGTAATTTCCCCTATGAAGAATAACCATAAGCTCTTTAAACTTTCATTGAGGTTTAGCATTGATGTTGGTTTTCTTAATAATGTTCAAAGCATATTCATAAGGAAAATGTAACGTACCTTGTAAACAGGTCCAAAACCTCCTTCTCCAAGCTTATTCACAATTGAGAAATTATTGGTTGTAGCTGATACGCTCTCATAACTAAATAGTGGTAACTCGTAATCCTTCTCTCTTTTATTCAGATTACTATAGGTGTTCATTCCATCATTGATTGCATGTAGTTCAGTATCGAAATCAAATAATAGTAGATTATTGGTTGAAGCCTTCTCTACAAATACATGGAAAACCAGTGAGTTGACATCATTAGGTTCACCAAAATTCAACCACTAATCATGCCAGTATCCAAAGGTAAGTAAGTTTATTTAGTAATTTCCACAAAATAAGTACAAATAATTTCTATGTACGGTTAGAACATTTACACTTACCTTTGCGTTTGAGCATTCCTTTGCTTGAAAAAATAAGGAAGAGGCATAAGATAAGCCCTGTTGCAGGGACTAGCACAGCTACCCATACTTTCCATTTTTTGCCTAATTTTGAAGACAATAATCACTATTAGCTCAACCATGAAAACAAAAAAAAAGATCAAGTATTAGTTCAGAACGAAAGATAACAAAAATTTGTGTAAATTTCATTTTATTCATCCTACTTTTGGTACTTTGATACTCATCAGCTGCAAGTCTGAGATAGATATCGTGTCCACTCTTGCCACCATTTGAGAGTTGCTGGAAGTTTAAAAGAGCTCCTTCCCATATCATACAGTACCCGCTGCTATTATAAGCATAAGCTGTGCAAGAGCAATTATTCATGCAGGCCACTTCACAATTCATAGCACTCACTGCCAAATATGCTTTTGAAACAACAGGTAATCTCAGGTTTGGTATTTTCATGAACCAATCTTTTTTGCCATTAGCATACGTATTATTCTCACATTGCAAAGGGAATTTCCTCACACACCCACTTGACCAATCATTTAGACTGACGGCTTCCATCGAAAAAGGTTCAAAACCTTTTAGACATTCACAGGGACTTGAGAAATTCTCACGGTACACGCCAAATGCACCACACAAAGCATAGACATCAGATAGGGTCCTCGGTTGAGCCCAAAATAAATTCCATACCCAAGGTCCGGACTGCCACGTCAGTTGCTGGATATTCCCTGTAGACTTCATCACATATTTACACCGGAAAGAATCATAAAGAGAATAAGTAAAATATCTTCCATTTTCATTTGATACAAAACTGAAGTTGAAGACATAATTCGCTTTCATCTCAGGAACAAAGGCGAAGGTGAAAGATGTCGCATCCCAAAGTCCAGAACTCCAATAGATTTTGGATCTGTTCCACTCTAAGAAAAATTGATTGCTTCCATTTGGGTCTAATCCCAACGAGAACACACCAGGTGCTGGATCTTCTGAATTTTTCCATGAAATGAGCTGCTGTGGTTTTCCAGTAACCTTATCGATCCCAAGCTTTGCACCTGGCAGCCATGTATCCGTTGGATGGTCGAAACTCTCCCAAAATATAGAAGACGGGTTCGACTTATCTCTCAAAACAAAATTCCCATCATCACCAAGTACTGCTTCTGTTAAATTTGACCCGGAAAATGTCAAATTTGTCGACCAAAATGGGATCTTGGAGGAACCTTCAAACAGGAGTAGATTGCCATTTTCTGAGAGGTCAAGTCTTGAGGAAGATGGATCAGACAAAGGGTTTTCTCTATTTGCTACCCAAACAATGTCCTTCTCATCAAACATTTTGTACCATATGCCCAGGTAGATTTTTGATGAAGTGCCTCGTTCGAAGAAACCGAGCTCAAAATTGCTACCTTGAGATAATATGTTGTCGCTCACTGAAAGAGACTGACCTGCTGAAAGGGTATCACCAGCTATGGAGAAAGATGCTCTGTAATAAGACAGGATTATAAGTAGAACAAATAAAAGCCATGGCTTCCTCGTCATGATACGCATCCCACTCTAATCGCAGTACCGAAGTTAGTAGTTACATAAAAAAGCTAGAAGAAAAGTTGGGACATTTTTTTCTGAGCAATACAGGAAGAAGGGGAAGGAGCAGCAAACAAGAAAAAAAAAAAAAAAGAATACAAAGGAGAGTTCAACAAGATCACACCCGGCTCAATATTTTAATTTATCACTTTTATTATTTTATTTAAATAATCTTTCTCTATCATTTAAATATTATTTCTCTATTTTTTTTTTTTATTCTTTCTTTCTTTATTCATTTTTTCCTTCACAGCATCCAACCGTAGAATAGCATCCAAGGCTCGTAGCACATGCATAGAAAGAAGAGAAAATTATTTTTAATATAGGAGAGAAGTTGTATCACATGGGCTAATTGTTTAACATATATCATTCAGCTTTGTTGACCCACAGGAGTCAGCATTTGCCGACTACTGTAGCACCTCAAGTTCTCAACAAGAAGGAACGTAGGAAATAAAAGTTGGACTTTTCTTTTGACAAAGTTCAAGATTGCTGATGACCTCTTCTTTGTCATGTACCTATTTTGAACATTACTTCTCAGCACAGTGGCGGAGACTAAGCACAAAATAATCATATATATATATATATATATATATATATATATATATATAAAAGCCGAGTTTTGACGTAGAGAGTGCTTAGAATTACGACACGTGTCCTGAACCCATGTTTTAGAGAGTGCATATAATTGCGACACGTGGCGTTATAAAGAATGAACAAGTTTTGGGCATTTAAAACCAAGAGGTTTTATTCGTAATGCATTTAATTATTTTAATGAAGAAAACAAAAGGTTCCGAAATTCTCTCTCTCTCTCTTTATTTGTAATATATTTAATTGTCTTAATGAAAAAAACAAAAGGTTCCCAAATTTTCTCTTTCTCTCTCTATTTTTCTTTTTATCTTCTCTTACTTTTCTTTTCGTTTGTGTCCCATATATTTTTTTCAAATTTATATATTATTTTTATTCAAATATATATAAAAACTGAGTTTTAACGTAGAAAGTGCTTAGAATTATGACACGTGTCGTGAACCCATGTTTTAGAGAATGCCTATAATTGCGACACGTGGCGTTTTAAAGAATGAACAAGTTTTGGGCACTTAAAACCCAGGAGTTTTATTTGTAATGCATTTAATTATTTTAATGAAGAAAACAAAAGGTTCCGAAATTCTCTTTCTCTCTTTATATATCAATATTGTGAGACAATTAAAATGTAGGAATTTTATTTGTAATATATTTAATTGTCTTAATGAAGAAATATTATTTGTATTGAAATAAGATAGATGATTTATTTGATTACATTAAATCTTGATTGAAAGACCAATTTTTTTAAAGAGTAAACCGATTTTTTAACTCATTATTTTAAAAATTGAATGGTTCATATTTTTCCTCTCTCTCTATCTCTCTTTTTTTCCTCTCTCTCTCTTTTCTCTCTACAAGTCATTCACTCTCATTCCACATCTCTCTCACCGGTTCATATCTCTCTCTCTCTCTCTCTCCTTTTTTTTCCTCTCTCTCCACGTCTCTCTCTCTCTTAATTTCAAAGAAAAAGACATCTCTCTCCCTCCACTCTCCAACATTAATATCTCTCCTCTTTTTTCTCTCCATCTCTATCTTTCTCTTTCTCCACTCTCCAACATTAACAAAAACATAATCTATTGCCCTAAAAATTCAAATTGGAGGTAATTATTCTTCTTAACCTTTTTTTTTTTTTCCAAACCAACAAAGTTTTAACATATTCTAATTTATATAAATTAAACTAAAATTAAGGGTCTTATCTTTTAATTCATTTGAATGTTTATGGATTTTTTTTTTGTGTCTAATTTACTCGGATTTTCAAGCATTTTTTCTCTACTTTTGAAAGCAATATTATTTTGCTTTTTTTTTTCTTTTTTAATATTTGGAATTATATAGGTTTTATTTGTATTGAAATAAGATAGATGATTTATTTGATTGCATTAAATCTTGATTGAAAGACCAACTTTTTTAAAGAGTAAACTGATTTTTTAACTTATTATTTTAAAAAGTGAACGGTTCTTTTTTTTTTCTCTCTCTATCTCTCTTTTTTTCCTCTCTCTCTCTCTCTCTCTCTCTCTCTCTCTCACTCTTTTATTTTATTATTTTTTTTTCTCTCCAAGCACTCTCATTCCACATCTCTCTCTTGAACCGGTTCATATCTCTCTCTCTCTCCCTCTCTCTCCTTTTTTTCCTCTCTCTCCATGTCTCTTTCTCTTTTTTCTCTCCAAGTCTTTCACTCTCATTCAACATCTCTCTCTCTCTCTTAATTTCAAAAAAAAAAGACATCTTTCTACCTCCACTCTCCAACATTAATATCTCTCCTCTTTTTTCTCTCCATCTCTATCTTTCTCTTTCTCCACTCTCCAACATTAACAAAAACATAATCTATTGGCCTAAAAATTCAAATTGGAGGTAATTATTATTATTATTATTATTTTCAGACCAATAATGTTTTAACATATTCTAATTTATATAAATTAAACTAAAATTAAAGGTCTTATGTTTTAATTCATTTGAATGTTTATAGATTTGTTTGTTTTTTTTTTTTTTGTGTAATTTACTCGGATTTTCAAGCATATTTTTAGGGTTTTTTTTTTTCTCTACTTTTGAAGGCAATATTATTTTGCCTTTTATTTTTAATATTCATAATTATATAGGTTTTATTTGTATTGAAATAAGATAGATGATTTATTACAAAAGGTTCCCAAATTTTCTCTTTCTCTCTCTATTTTTCTTTTTATCTTCTCTTACTTTTTGTTTTCGTTTGTGTCCCTTATATTTTTTTCAAATTTATATATTATTTTTATTCAAATATATATAAAAACTGAGTTTTAACGTAAAGAGTGCTTAGAATTATGACACGTGTCGTGAACCCATATTTTAGAGAATGCCTATAATTGCGACATGTGGCGTTTTAAAGAATGAACAAGTTTTGGGCACTTAAAACCCAGGAGTTTTATTTGTACTGCATTTAATTATTTTAATGAAGAAAACAAAAGGTTCCGAAATTCTCTCTCTCTTTATATATCAATATTGTGAGACAATTAAAATGTAGGAATTTTATTTGTAATATATTTAATTGTCTTAATGAAGAAATATTATTTGTATTGAAATAAGATAGATGATTTATTTGATTATATTAAATCTTGATTGAAAGACCAATTTTTTTAAAGAGTAAACCGATTTTTTAACTCATTATTTTAAAAATTGAACGGTTCATATTTTTCCTCTCTCTATCTCTCTCTCTCTTTTCTCTCTACAAGTCATTCACTCTCATTCCACATCTCTCTCACCGGTTCATATCTCTCTCTCTCTCTCTTAATTTCAAAGAAAAAGACATCTCTCTCCCTCCACTCTCCAACATTAATATCTCTCCTCTTTTTTCTCTCCATCTCTATCTTTCTCTTTCTCCACTCTCCAACATTAACAAAAACATAATCTATTGGCCTAAAAATTCAAATTGGAGGTAATTATTATTATTATTATTATTTTCAGACCAATAATGTTTTAACATATTCTAATTTATATAAATTAAACTAAAATTAAAGGTCTTATGTTTTAATTCATTTGAATGTTTATAGATTTGTTTGTTTTTTTTTTTTTGTGTAATTTACTCGGATTTTCAAGCATATTTTTAGGGTTTTTTTTTTTTCTCTACTTTTGAAGGCAATATTATTTTGCCTTTTATTTTTAATATTCATAATTATATAGGTTTTATTTGTATTGAAATAAGATAGATGATTTATTACAAAAGGTTCCCAAATTTTCTCTTTCTCTCTCTATTTTTCTTTTTATCTTCTCTTACTTTTTGTTTTCGTTTGTGTCCCTTATATTTTTTTCAAATTTATATATTATTTTTATTCAAATATATATAAAAACTGAGTTTTAACGTAAAGAGTGCTTAGAATTATGACACGTGTCGTGAACCCATATTTTAGAGAATGCCTATAATTGCGACATGTGGCGTTTTAAAGAATGAACAAGTTTTGGGCACTTAAAACCCAGGAGTTTTATTTGTACTGCATTTAATTATTTTAATGAAGAAAACAAAAGGTTCCGAAATTCTCTCTCTCTTTATATATCAATATTGTGAGACAATTAAAATGTAGGAATTTTATTTGTAATATATTTAATTGTCTTAATGAAGAAATATTATTTGTATTGAAATAAGATAGATGATTTATTTGATTACATTAAATCTTGATTGAAAGACCAATTTTTTTAAAGAGTAAACCGATTTTTTAACTCATTATTTTAAAAATTGAACGGTTCATATTTTTCCTCTCTCTATCTCTCTCTCTCTTTTCTCTCTACAAGTCATTCACTCTCATTCCACATCTCTCTCACCGGTTCATATCTCTCTCTCTCTCTCTTAATTTCAAAGAAAAAGACATCTCTCTCCCTCCACTCTCCAACATTAATATCTCTCCTCTTTTTTCTCTCCATCTCTATCTTTCTCTTTCTCCACTCTCCAACATTAACAAAAACATAATCTATTGCCCTAAAAATTCAAATTGGAGGTAATTATTCTTCTTAACCTTTTTTTTTTTTTTTTCCAAACCAACAAAGTTTTAACATATTCTAATTTATATAAATTAAACTAAAATTAAAGGTCTTATATTTTAATTCATTTGAATGTTTATGGATTTTTTTTTTTTGTCTAATTTACTCGGATTTTCAAGCATTTTTTCTCTACTTTTGAAAGCAATATTATTTTGCTTTTTTATTTTTTTTTATTTTTAATATTTGGAATTATATAGGTTTTATTTGTATTGAAATAAGATAGATGATTTATTTGATTGCATTAAATCTTGATTGAAAGACCAACTTTTTTAAAGAGTAAACTGATTTTTTAACTTATTATTTTAAAAAGTGAACGGTTCATTTTTTTTCTCTCTCTATCTCTCTTTTTTTCCTCTCTCTCTCTCTCTCTCTCTCTCTCTCTCTCACTCTTTTATTTTATTATTATTATTTTTTTTTTCTCTCCAAGCACTCTCATTCCACATCTCTCTCTTGAACCGGTTCATATCTCTCTCTCTCCCTCTCTCTCCTTTTTTTCCTCTCTCTCCATGTCTCTTTCTCTTTTTTTTCTCTCCAAGTCTTTCACTCTCATTCAATATCTCTCTATCTCTCTTAATTTCAAAAAAAAAAGACATCTTTCTACCTCCACTCTCCAACATTAATATCTCTCCTCTTTTTTCTCTCCATCTCTATCTTTCTCTTTCTCCACTCTCCAACATTAACAAAAACTTAATCTATTGGCCTAAAAATTCAAATTGGAGGTAATTATTATTATTATTATTATTTTCAGACCAATAATGTTTTAACATATTCTAATTTATATAAATTAAACTAAAATTAAAGGTCTTATGTTTTAATTCATTTGAATGTTTATAGATTTGTTTGTTTTTTTTTTTTTTGTGTAATTTACTCGGATTTTCAAGCATATTTTTAAGGTTTTTTTTTTTTTTTTCTTCTCTACTTTTGAAAGCAATATTATTTTGCCTTTTATTTTTAATATTCATAATTATATAGGTTTTATTTGTATTGAAATAAGATAGATGATTTATTACAAAAGGTTCCCAAATTTTCTCTTTCTCTCTCTATTTTTCTTTTTATCTTCTCTTACTTTTTGTTTTCGTTTGTGTCCCTTATATTTTTTTCAAATTTATATATTATTTTTATTCAAATATATATAAAAACTGAGTTTTAACGTAGAGAGTGCTTAGAATTATGACACGTGTCGTGAACCCATATTTTAGAGAATGCCTATAATTGCGACATGTGGCGTTTTAAAGAATGAACAAGTTTTGGGCACTTAAAACCCAGGAGTTTTATTTGTACTGCATTTAATTATTTTAATGAAGAAAACAAAAGGTTCCGAAATTCTCTCTCTCTTTATATATCAATATTGTGAGACAATTAAAATGTAGGAATTTTATTTGTAATATATTTAATTGTCTTAATGAAGAAATATTATTTGTATTGAAATAAGATAGATGATTTATTTGATTACATTAAATCTTGATTGAAAGACCAATTTTTTTAAAGAGTAAACCGATTTTTTAACTCATTATTTTAAAAATTGAACGGTTCATATTTTTCCTCTCTCTATCTCTCTCTCTCTTTTCTCTCTACAAGTCATTCACTCTCATTCCACATCTCTCTCACCGGTTCATATCTCTCTCTCTCTCTCCTTTTTTTTCCTCTCTCTCCACGTCTCTCTCTCTCTTAATTTCAAAGAAAAAGACATCTCTCTCCCTCCACTCTCCAACATTAATATCTCTCCTCTTTTTTCTCTCCATCTCTATCTTTCTCTTTCTCCACTCTCCAACATTAACAAAAACATAATCTATTGCCCTAAAAATTCAAATTGGTGGTAATTATTCTTCTTAACCTTTTTTTTTTTTTTTTTCCAAACCAACAAAGTTTTAACATATTCTAATTTATATAAATTAAACTAAAATTAAGGGTCTTATCTTTTAATTCATTTGAATGTTTATGGATTTTTTTTTTTTGTCTAATTTACTTGGATTTTCAAGCATTTTTTCTCTACTTTTGAAAGCAATATTATTTTGCTTTTTTTTTTTTTTTTTTTAATATTTGGAATTATATCGGTTTTATTTGTATTGAAATAAGATAGATGATTTATTTGATTGCATTAAATCTTGATTGAAAGACCAACTTTTTTAAAGAGTAAACTGATTTTTTAACTTATTATTTTAAAAAGTGAACTGTTCATTTTTTTTTCTCTCTCTATCTCTCTTTTTTTCCTCTCTCTCTCTCTCTCTCTCTCTCTCACTCTTTTATTTTACTTTTTTATTTTTTTTTTCTCTCCATGCACTCTCATTCCACATCTCTCTCTTAAACCGGTTCATATCTCTCTCTCTTTCTCTCTCTCCTTTTTTTCCTCTCTCTCCACGTCTCTGTCTTTTTTTTCTCTCCAAGTCTTTCACTCTCATTCAACATCTCTCTCTCTCTTAAATTAGAAAAAAAAGACATCTTTCTACCTCCACTCTCCAACATTAATATCTCTCCCCTTTTTTCTCTCCATCTCTATCTTTCTCTTTCTGCACTCTCCAACCTTAACAAAAACAGAATCTATTGGCATAAAAATTCAAATTGGAGGTAATTATTCTTCTTAACCTTTTTTTTTTTTTTTTTCACACCAATAATGTTTTAACATATTCTAATTTATATAAATTAAACTAAAATTAAAGGTCTTATGTTTTAATTCATTTGAATGTTTATAGATTTGTTTGTTTTTTTTTTTTTTTGTGTAATTTACTTGGATTTTCAAGCATATTTTTAAGGTTTTTTTTTTTTTTTTTTTTTTTCTACTTTTGAAAGCAATATTATTTTGCCTTTTATTTTTAATATTCATAATTATATAGGTTTTATTTGTATTGAAATAAGATAGATGATTTATTTGATTGCATTAAATCTTGATTGAAAGATTTTATTTTATTTTGTATTCATAAATTTTTTTTCTCTCAAATATTGAGAATTATGTGAATTTTATTTGTATTTAAATATAACCTTTAGCATGTCTTTTTATTGAAAGAGTGATAATTGATTTTTTAACATGATTATTTTAGCCTGTAATTAATAAAAAAAAAAAAATGAAGATGCGTTTAAATTTTAAAATCAAAGATAATAAAGAACCCTGTGCATAACGCGAGTTATATGCTAGGGTATATATGTATAAATAGATACATAGATACTTCTTCTTCACTTTTGTAGAGGTAACCAAAAAGAATTTTCCTTCCAAAATGCTTCTTCTTCATTTTTGTAGAACACATATCATATCATTTTTGGATTTATCTTTGTGTATCTATGTATAAATTCTTCACGAGTGTAAATTAATTATTTTTATGTTTGTTTCTCTAGAAAGTTTCATTGTATTGAAATATAATAGGTATCACACCAATAAGATTTTATGTTTTAATTCATTTGAATATTTTATTAGATTTTTTTTTCTTCGTTTTGTGATTTACTCAAATTTTCTAGATTTTTTTGGAAGTATTGAAAGAAATTTATTTGATTGCATTAAATATTGAGTGAAATGTGTGTTTTATTTTGTATTAAAAAGAAGAGAGAAAATTTTGTTTATTTTACTCTGTATTTTTTCTGAAATCATTAGAACTTTATGGATTTTATTTGTATTACAATATAATAAATATCACATCAACAATATCAGAGTTTCCTATTAACTTTCTATTAATATTTTGATCATCAGAATTCAAGTGTCCTTTTTGCTATTTTTATTTTTTATTTTATACTTTTCATTAAGTAAATGTCTGGTATATTTCAAAAAAAAAAAAAATACATGTTTAGTACAATAATTTACTGGTGTATAACCTTTAGTATGTATTTTTACAATATGTTTTAACTTATAATAAAAAATAAGATGAGATGCGTTTAAGTTTTGAAATTAAATTATAATGAAAAATCCCGTGCATAGCGCGGGTTACATGCTAGTTTTTATAATAAAAAAGTTAAGCTCAAATTCAAATAAGTTTCTTCCAAACTCTATATAAAACTCTTACATGCCACGTACTATATATCACTCATGCCCCGGCCTAAATCAAGCTTGAGAGTAACGGAATTCGAGCTCAACAATCAAACTACTGCAACAAGGAAACTTTGAGCCATACTTTTAGCTCCACTCTTTTTCTCTTATTCACTTCTATAGCAATGAACCTAGCATGCATGCATGAATGCCAGGAAATAAAGCAGCTTACAAATTAATATGGATTAATGCCCTAATTTCGATCAAAGTGCCAAAAATTTTAAAAAAAAATACTGGGTTTGGAATCCATCTGATCTCATGATCAGGTTGACCCCTTAGTTAAATATAGGAGATCAAACTCATTATTGCAACCACAATGTGCTCCATTCTTTGGGTTTTCTCCAAAATCAAGACAATTTCAAGTCTTTAATATGCACATGTACAATCATGTACGTTATTTTTTTTTTTGTCTATTTTAATGCTAATTTCTAATTAATTGACTAAATCGCAACAAAATGATAGTTTTGAGAGGTAAAGAACCTCAAAATACTCGTTTGAAGTTTTTTTTTTTTTTTTTTTTTGGCTTACATATGACACGTGCAACAAATTTTGTTAATTTTAATGCCCTAACGTATATTTTTCGTCTATATATGGGATGTGTTCATGGGATAAATGTAATTCCCCCCACTAATTTTTTTTTTTTCTTTATAATTACCTCAATTTCCTGCAATGGGGTTAAAATTAACCATGGTTGGGTAAAGCAAAAAGGAAATTAAAACACGCAACGCACAATCAGTCAATCACAAAGAGCCGCCACTGACCCGCTTGACTCCAGCTCCATTTTGAAATTCAGTTAAACCCACCCACTCTCTGGCCGGGCAGCTCCTCACCTGTGACCTGTCATTCTCTCTTCGTCGTCTCATTTCTCACTCTTCCCCGCTTTTTTATCTTTTCTGAGGCCTCCATTTTCAACGGAAAAGGCAAAAAAAATGCAATTGAAAACCCTAATAGCTCGCCCTTCTCACACCCCTCTCTTCCAAAACCCCACTCAAAGACCACTCTCTCTTTTCCCTCGCTTTCACCCCCCTCTTTTCCCTTCAAATTTGTCGCTCTCTTCCACGCTGAAAAGTCGTCGAAATCGGATTACAACCGCTTGCATTAGCCCTACCGAAGAACTCATCGATAACGACCCCGAAATCTCTGGCGAAAGCGATGGCGGTATCGTTTCGGTTTCGGAAAAGCTGTTGGGGGTTGTGGAGGGAGGGGAATCGGGGAGTGAAGAGGGACAGAGTATATGGAACCAGATGGTGGAGATTGTGAAGTTCAGTGGACCCGCCACGGGGCTTTGGATTTGCGGTCCCTTGATGAGTCTGATTGACACCGTGGTGATCGGTCAGGGTAGCTCCATTGAGCTCGCTGCTTTAGGTACTGTGTTATCCTGGGAATTTGGTGTTGTTTAGAATTATTTCTCCGCTTGGTTGCTGAGAAAATGCAGGAAAAGTTTCTAATTTTACAATTCTCGCTGGAGAAAAAAGAGGAACTTGGGCTCAAACTTACTAGCTTTAGTTGCTTTAATTGCTGAGTTGAGTTATGGTTTAATTTGAATGTGAATTTGGACTGACAGGCCCGGCAACGGTTTTATGCGATAATTTGAGTTATGTGTTCATGTTCCTTTCGATTGCTACTTCGAATATGGTTGCTACTTCCCTTGCCAGAAAGGTTGGTTTCTTTAACAAATGAAGGCCTTTGTTGCATTTAGGGTGTGTTACTTCACTTTTGATTATTTAAGTGTTAATTAAATGATTAAATTTACCTCTTTCTACTAGCTCAAACTTTTAGAACAGCTGGTAATTTAAAATTGATCATTTGTTTTAATCAATCTCTTTGCTCCTCGATGTTTTAAACTGCAATTTTTTTTTTTTTTTTTTGACGGTATGGCATTGATACAGGATAAAAATGAAGTGCAGCATCACATATCTAACTTGCTGTTTATTGGGTTGACTTGTGGCTGCTTGATGCTTTTGTTTACGAAGATCTTTGGTTCATGGGCACTGACTGGTAATAAGGCTTAGAGCTTCTTTGGTCTATTTCTCAAATTACGATTGATAAACCGAGTGTTTGATTGCTTTTTCAGCTTTTACTGGACCAAAGAATGCACATGTTGTACCTGCAGCAAACACATATGTTCAGGTACATTTTCTCTTTAAATCCTCGGTGTGTTTTGATATATACTTCGAATATTTCCAGTTATTCCTTTTGTGCAGATTTATTCCCAATTATTAAATTATAAAACCAAGTTATAGAAGAGAAAGGAGAAGAATAAAAGTTCAAAAAAGTAAAATAAAATAACATAAAATGTTCCCCTTGCATTTCTGTGGGGGAAAAAAAAACCATTCGCTTTGACGGTCAGATATACTTGATAATGTAACATTTTTTTGATGTCATTCATTTATAATATGAATGATCAACATCTATGCACTGGCTTGCAGTACTTTAGTCTTCGCTGACTACCTTCGACAGTTAATAT
The DNA here is from genome assembly GCF_965113065.1 of Corylus avellana. Classification (NCBI taxonomy): domain Eukaryota; kingdom Viridiplantae; phylum Streptophyta; class Magnoliopsida; order Fagales; family Betulaceae; genus Corylus; species Corylus avellana. Next base: position 17,435,202 of record NC_142491.1, on the reverse strand, counting down.
AATCTGATACGGAGTTTTGCTTGTGAACATTTGTTCATGAGAACAAATATCTCATGGAATCTGGTTTCAAGTATGTAGCATTTAATATTTTGCTCCACTTGATGTATTTAATTGAATCTTTTGTGATTGTAGATTCGAGGATTAGCATGGCCTGCAATTCTCATCGGATGGGTTGCTCAAAGTGCAAGGTACTGCTGATGAACCTTTTCTCTTCCCATACATTATCTACTGAATAAGCTCACATTGCCTTACTATGGTTGTTCATACTTGTTCCTGACCTGCTGAAAGAGCACTAGCAACAGCTATCTATAAATTTTCCTTAAATTTAGGGAACTAAACTACTTTTTGCGTCCCTATTTAAATAAAATCCACAATAGCTTCCCTTGTCATTTTCCTATACCATTTAAATATTCTTTAAATTAAATGATAGAGGAAAAAGAGAGGAAAGAGAAAGCTATTTATATATTGTTTCAAATAATGCTAGAGGAAAGAGAAAGTTAGGGGGGTAGCACTTTTGGTTTCTTTGGTGTTCCCTTGCTTTAGGGAACACCAAGTGAGTCTGTTGCATGTAATTTTTTAGGAGTTTTCCTACATTTAGAGAAGGGAATAGGATTTAGGGAAGCTGTTGCAAATGATGTTGCATATACTCATTAGTTAGGAGCTGCACTGGCATCCTTTTCCATACAATTTTTTTCTGACTGCAATCAGATATATTTCCTTTGTGTTTGTAAGAAATTGGGCTTGGTGTTTGACTATGATACAATTTGATTTGCCTATATCAAATGAGATGTTGGCATGTTTAATGAAATTGGAACATTTGTTACTTCATTAAGTTTCTATCTGATATTTTCATCCATTTCCCAGTCTTGGCATGAAAGATTCCTGGGGACCTTTAAAGGCTTTGGCGGTTGCTAGTGTTGTAAATGGCATTGGTGATATAGTCCTGTGCAGCTTCTTAGGCTATGGTATTGCTGGTGCAGCATGGGCTACAATGGCTTCTCAGGTGTGCTGACTGAAAACTTCAATATTGATTTCTTTCAGGCTGAATATAATTTATAATATGCTCTTAGTGATGCATTCTCAATTAAGCCAAGCAGATATACACTTATTTCTTTTTCCATTGCCACTCACCAGCATTTGTTCTAGGTTATTGCAGGTTATATGATGCTTGAAACTCTGAACAAGAAAGGATACAACGCTTTTGCTATCTCTGTTCCATCACCTCATGAACTTCTAACAGTATTTGGGCTTGCTGCTCCAGTGTTTGTAACAATGATGTCAAAGGTTAGATTATAGTATTACTTAATGATGTAGCTGTATTTGGTCTCATGTGATATCTCTATTTTTCTGAGATTTTTTGATGCTCCAGGTGGCTTTCTTTTCCCTCCTTACATATTTTGCCACATCTGTGGGCACACACACCATGGCCGCTCATCAGGTTAGTTACACTTGTAATTTTTGTTACTATCGTCCCTGCTTTACTTCATTTGCATTGACAACTTACTTTTTACTCTAGGTCATGGTTCAAACGTTCTTGACGTGTACAGTATGGGGTGAACCTCTATCTCAGACTGCACAATCATTTATGCCAGAGTTAATATATGGAGCCCGTCGAAATTTAGAAAAGGTTAGTGATGGTAATTTTTCTGATGCTGCAACCTTCTAAAGTTGTATCAGTTGCTGTTACAATCATGTTCTATCTCAAATCTTATTGATGCATGATTTAGGTAAAGTCACTCTCTACCGATCTCTTTCTCTCTCTCTCTTTTGACAGCATTGATGTCATGTTATTTGTCTCTATATTGATTTTTCTTGGTTGAAAGTTTTCTGAGTACTTAGTGAATTCCAACAGGCTCAAATGCTGCTAAAGTCACTTGTCATCATTGGAGCAATACTTGGGTTGCTATTAGGGATTGTTGGAACATGTGTTCCTTGGTTGTTTCCCAAAATCTATACACATGATCAGAATGTCATACAGGAGGTTAGTTCTTACATGTTGAGTTTGTCTGTTGTAAGTAGTATCAGTTCTTTATAGCCTTTGGAGTTATGCCTCTTTGTGCCTTACCAGATTGCATTAAGAGGATTATGACAATTGCTTTTATACTAATTTTTCATCTTTTTAGTGATATTAATTGTTGAGCTCCCAGTTACCCAATCTGTGGATTTAGAGTATACATAAGGTGTTTCTTTCTCATTTCAAAGAGTATCATAACTTAAAAATAAATCTGAGAAATTTAAATTAAATTAACATTGTTTTATTTGTAGCTATTACAGTTTGACGGATCAACATATTTGTGCTGTTTCATTGGTATCTCATGTCATATATCTCAAGTCTGACTTACACTATAGATCTTATTTGAATTCTGAGTTAAATTCGAGGAAATTAATTTAAGGTGCAGCTATTCCATTGGAAACATATGCATTTTCATAATCTTGTGCAAATAGAAAAGTAAGCCTCATCTGATTCTTCTTCATATCTCTGGTTTCCACGCAGATGCACAAGGTTCTCATTCCATTCTTTCTTGCATTAGCTATCACACCCCCAACTCTCTGCCTTGAGGGAACATTGCTGGTACACTTGGCTCTACTTTAATATGAAGTTTCCGTCATGTTTTTCTTGCGAGTCTTATTCTTGCAAGTCATTTGGATATTTTTTGAACATAGCCTGCTGAAACTTGATATAAGAGTCATGTCTAATTCGGGCTGCGGTCGAAGTATTGACTTACGATAGATTTATTGATTCTGTCTACGTGTGATTGTGGTGGGCTTAGGGTTAGAAGAATTTGTGAATCTAGGGTTTAGAATTTTAGAGGAAAGGGCTTGGTTCGAAGATTGACTAGACGGGAAAGAAACCAGAGTACTGTTTCTTGAAGCAAACAGGTTTCTGAAAGGGTTATTTGGCGAATATTAGGGTTTGGGCGAGTAAGGAGAAGGGCTTAGTTTGAGGTTACAAAATAGAGAAGACTGTTCTGGGGTTGTTCGACTGTAATGTGAAGTATGCCAAAGAAGAAGGGAGATAAAACATATTACGCCCAACATGCCTCAATACTCAAAACACCCAATATTCCATTGATCAAAATTTGAGTTCTTTGAATATAATGAAGCGTATTTATAGACTTGTTGACTCTTAGTTATTCTACTAGGACTAGGACTCGGACTCTTAATTTGACTGATAAACAGCAGACTTCATAAAACTCAATAAAAGGCTACTAATTCAATTGGAAATTCTAGAATGCTCTAGACCAAACATAATTCAGAAAATAATCCTAAAAATAAAATTATATATGCAGGAAGTTTATGCAATTCCATATCTGCCATTGCACATAAAAAAGCCCATAACTTATAAACTGATGACCAAAATTAAAAATTATTTTAATGCTAAGACATTTACAATATAAGCTTCAAAAGCGTACAGGTCTTGCTTCAACCTGATGTCTCATAATGGCCCCACATATGAGAAGCTCTTAAGCTGCTAAAACTGAAAATCACTTTTAACCCAGCAACTTGACCTTTCTTCCATGGCCACATCAAGTATGCGTATGTTTATTTAGTATGTGGCTTTGCCGAGTATTATGGAGTTTATTCAAATATGGGCGGGAAATGGAACTCTCTTTTAATAGACTTAGATATTTTTCTTCTTTCCTAGTTTCAGTAGCCACTTGAATTATGAGCTCATAAAAGGGTCTGGTTCATGCTCCCTGGGTTTAGTGACTTTAGTCATGTCATCTTTAAGAGATATATCCTGGGTTCAATGAAGTGACGTCCCCCTCCTTGTGCTTTGGAAAGAAATGAATTTGGGATTGACTATACCCGCTAGCCACTGGAGCAAATAACCAGGTGATGTTCGGTGTCATCTACTTCTTGTATTATTTCTCCTCTTTGCCGATAACTATGAAAGAGTTGCACATGCAGGACAAGGTGGCCTTTTTAATATCAAAATTCTCAACCAAGAAAAAAAAAGTTGGGGAGAGAGAGATTATAGGTGTGATTCCACCTCTGTGCTTATGGTTTTTTATCCTACGACAGACATTTATGCTCCTCCCCCCTATCTTGTACTCACAAGGTGTTTCTATCTCAAATAAATAAGTTCTACGCAACAAACAAGACCTCATGTCCTCAACTTTATATCATGCTCTCTTTTCGTGTTGGGAATTTCTGTGGCACTGGAATTTTTCTGGTGACTATTAGTTTGGTTGCATTTTCTGCTCAACAAAATACATAATATAGCTTAATTTCAGGAATCTTATTGTAATTCCTCACAGTCAAAACAAAGCACAATGTCACATTCTCGTGGCTATATGATGCCACGCCTGAAATATGAGCCCAAACCCTGCTAATGAAAACGGGGTCTGCTGGGCGCTGAGGGTCCTCCCAGCTCATGTTCAAGTTTATTTACCATATTGCAGTTACTTGCATAAGAATAGTCACAAATTTGTATTATAGTATTGAAGTGTCTGTTTTGTTTCTGCAGGCTGGACGAGATCTTAAATTTATTAGCTTATCAATGAGCGGATGCTTTTCTTTTTGTGCACTACTCCTACTGGTATAGATCTGTTTCATGATCTTCTCGTATCCTTTGCACATGTTCTTTCGTTCACCATGCATTAACAAGGCCCTTCCCATCTTTCTTTTCAACAGCTTGTAAACAGTAGAGGATATGGTTTGCCTGGCTGCTGGTTCGGACTTGTAGCATTTCAATGGGTAAGAAGAGTAACCTTACCTGCTTGCATCTATTTATCTTTTTGAACTTCTCTGACTGCACAAAGTTTTTCTTTTTCAGGCTCGATTTTTCCTATCTCTTCGGCGCCTTCTTTCTCCGAATGGCATTCTTGACTCTGATGATTCGAGTCAGTATAATTTGGAAAAGCTGAAAGCTACCTAGTTTAGGAATCCACATGAACACATATGAAAATCAATTTAGCAAGAATACAATTCATTATTCTAGCCAACAGAACGTATGAATAACCCACACGCACAAAAAAAAAATCAATGAATAGCACATTATTGCCCTTGTGGACAAAGAGTAAAAAACGATGCTAAAACCAAAAGCAATGTATGCCTCAAGCTGTGATATGTATTTCACTACAGCCAGCAGTTGCTTGCTCATGTTAGTTGTATTATTCTGTATCTTACAATAAGGAATTTTGTGGCACTTGAGAATTAATTGAAGTTCCTAGTTATTTTCATGGAATCACTTCACCATCTTCATTATTTCTGTAAAGGCCATACCATAACACTTCCAAATTATCTAATTGGTAATTAATTCAAAGTATTATTACTAAACCATAATTGAGATTAAAGCATCAAACCTTTTTTTTTTTTTTTTACACAACCAAAGTATTCTATTAAGTATCCTTCACATTAGTCCCTATTGTGCTGTTAACATCGCAAGACTGGATTTATGTTTTTTCAATTTTGTTTATTATTTGCTTTAATTGTAGTGCACTTTTTAGTGCATAGTGTGTAGTTAGATGAGCTGCTTCTAACCTTGTGATTTGAAGCATTCTTGACTGGTGTCCCATTCTCTTTTCCTTTCGAAGTGTAACATTTTTCTCATTTGTTTAGAAAAAAAATAATAATAATATTCTTCACATTAATTGTTATTATTACATAATGTGTGTCACCACAACAAAATAGAACTAAGTTATATTTTTTAGCTGACATGGCAATTCAACGTGCTTGCCACATCAGTATGTAAGCTTGTGTGTAAATTTCTTTGTACTCCTAGTCCTAGCATTTTTCAAACAAAAATGCAAATTAAAGTAAGAATGCTACACATACACATGTACTCTCTCAAATGCACATTTCTACATATCAAGAAGTGAAGTTCATTAATTCGAATATCCTCTCCGGCGGCATGTAAAAAAAAAAAAAAAATTGAAATTCAGTTAAAATCATTATAAACCAATGTCGGTCTCCGGTCAACTCCTCACCTGTGCTGTTATTCTCTCTTCCCACTTCTCATTTCTGAGTCTTCCATTTCTAACGGAAAAAGTTTCTTTTTTCTTTTCTTTCTTATTTTCTTAGGCCTCCATTTCCAACAGAAAAAAGCAAAAAAATGCAATTCAAAACCCTAATAGTTCGCCCTTCTTACACCCCTCTCTTCCAAAACCCCACTCAAAGACCACTTTCTCCTTTCCCTCCCTTTCACGCCCCTCTTTTCCCTTCAAATTTGTCGCTCACTTCGCGGCTGAAGAGTCGTCGAAATCGGATAATAACCGCTTGCATTAGCCCCACCGACGAACTCATCGACAATGACCCCGAAATCTCGGGCGAAAACGATGGAGGTATCGTTTCGGTTTCGGAAAAGCTGTTGGGGGTTGCGGAGGGAGGGGAATCGGGGAGTGAAGAGAGACAGAGTATATGGAACCAGATGATGGAGATTGTGAAGTTCAGTGGACCCGCCACGGGGCTCTGGATTTGCGGGCCCTTGATGAGTCTGATTGACACCGTGGTGATCGGTCAGGGTAGCTCCATTGAGCTCGCTGCTTTAGGTACTGTATTCTCCTGAAAATTTGGTGTTGTTTAGAATTAGTTCTCTGCTTGGTTGCTGAGAAAATGCAGGAAAAGTTTATAATTTTACAATTCTCGCTGGAGAAAAAAAAGGAACTTCGGCTCAAACTTGCTTTCTTTAATTGCTGGGTTGAGTTATGGTTTAATTTGATTGTGAATTTGGACTGACAGGCCCGGCAACGGTTATATGCGATTATATGAGTTATACGTTCATGTTCCTTTCGATTGCTACTTCGAATATGGTCGCTACTTCCCTTGCCAGAAAGGTTGGTTTCTTTAACAATAGAAGGCCTTTGTTGCATTTAGGGTAGGAGGAAGCTTAAGTGCGTTACTTCACTTTTGATCATTTGTGTTAATCAATGTCACTTTGCTCCTCGATGTTTTATGCTGCAATATTTTTCATTTTTGTTTTGATGGTATGACATTGGTACAGGACAAAGATGAAGTGCAGCATCACATATCTAACTTGCTCTTTATTGGGTTCACTTGTGGCTGCTTGATGCTTTTGTTTACGAAGTTCTTTGGTTCATGGGCGCTGACTGGTAATAAAGCTTGTAGCTGCTTTGGACTATTTCTCAAATTACGATTGATAAACGAGTGTTTGATTGTTTTTGGGTAGTCAGTTTTATGTTTTTCACCACTTAATGAATAACAGCAAGTGTCTTTTACTAAATGAATTCCAGACACAATCTAATGACTGATGAATATACTACTTTCGCTTTTTCAGCTTTTACTGGTCCAAAGAACGCACATGTTGTACCTGCAGCAAACACATATGTTCAGGTACATTTTCTCTTTAAATCCTCTTTGTGTTTTGATATATGCTTCAAATATTTCCAGTTATTCATTTTGTGCAGATGTATTTCCCATTATTAAATTATAAAACCACGTTATGGAAGAAAAAGGAGAAGAATAAAAGTTCAAAAAAGAAAAATAAAATAACATAAAAATTCCACTTGCATTTGGGGGGGAGGGGGGGGGGGGGGGGGAGGAGGAGCAGTCGCTTTGGAAGTCAGTAATACTTTAATGTAATTTTTTTTTTGCTGTCATTCATTTATTATATGAATGATCAAAGGAAATGGTATTTGGCACAAGAAATCTATGCACTGGCTTGCAGTATCTTTTGTTTTTGCTGACTGCCTTTGACAGTTAATATAATCTGACACAAAGTTTTGCTTCTGAACATTTGTTCATGAAAACAAATATCTAATGGATTCTGGTTACATGTCTGTATCATTTAATATTCTCCTCCACTTGATGTATTTAATTGAATCTTTTGTGATTGTAGATTCGAGGCTTAGCATGGCCTGCACTTCTCATTGGATGGGTTGCTCAAAGTGCAAGGTGCTGCTGATGAACCATATCTCTCTGCATACATTATCTACTGAATAAGCTCACATTGCCTTAGCATGGTTGTTTGTACTTGTTCTTGACCTGCTAATGCATATACTCGTTAGCTATGAGCTATACTGGACAAATTTTGTTAAATCTGCAATGCCGTATTTGGTGCTGCTTGCATCCTTTTCCATACAATTTTTTTCTGCCTACAATAAGATATATTTCCTTTTGTGTTTATAAGATATTGGGCTTGGTGTTTAACTATGATACAATTTGATTTGCCCATCTCAAATGAGATCTTGGCATGTTTAATGAATTGAAACATTTTTTACTTCATTAAGTTTGTATCTGATATTTTCTTCCATTTCCCAGTCTCGGCATGAAAGATTCATGGGGACCTTTAAAGGCTTTGGCGGTTGCGAGTGTTGTAAATGGCATTGGTGCTATAGTCCTGTGCAGCTTCTTGGGCTATGGTATTGCTGGTGCAGCGTGGGCTACAATGGCTTCTCAGGTGTGCGGACTGAAAGATTCAGTATTGATTTCTTTCAGGCTGAATACAATTTATAATATGCTCTTATTGATGCATTCTCACTGAAGCCAACCAGATATACATTTATTTCTCTTTCCATTGCCACTTACCAGCATTTGTTCTAGGTTATTGCAGGTTACATGATGATTGACTCTCTGAACAAGAAAGGATACAACGCTTTTTCTATTTCTGTTCCATCACCTCATGAACTTTTAACAGTACTTGGGCTTGCTGCTCCGGTGTTTTTAACACTGATGTCAAAGGTTAGATTATAGTATTACTCCATGCTGTAGCTGTATTTGGTCTCATGTCACATCTCTATTTTTCTTAGACATTTTGATGCTTCAGGTGGCTTTCTATTCCCTCCTTATATATTTTTCCACATCTACGGGCACACACACCATGGCCGCTCATCAGGTTTGTTACACTTGTAATTTCTGTTTCTATCTTCCCCGCTTTAGCTTCCCATCTTTCTCACAAAAACAATTGCCATTTGCATTGACAACTTCTTTTTAATCTAGGTCATGGTTCAAACGTTCTGTATGTGTACAGTATGGGGTGAACCTCTATCTCAGACCGCGCAATCATTTATGCCGGAGTTAATATATGGAGTCGGTCGAAATTTGGAAAAGGTTAGTGATAGTCACTTTTGTGATGCTGCAGCCTTCTAAAGTTGTATTAGTTGCTGTTACAACCATGTTTTGTCTTAAATCTTATTGATGTATGATTTATGTAAAGTCAGTCTACCGATTCTCTCTCTCTCTTTCTTGACAGTATTGATGCCATGTTATCTGTCTCTATATTGATTTTTCTTTCTTGAAAGTTTTCTGAGTGCTTAGTGAAATACAACAGGCTCGAATGCTGTTAAAGTCACTTGTCATCATTGGAGCAATACTTGGGTTGCTATTAGGAATTGTTGGAACATGTGTTCCTTGGTTGTTCCCCAAAATCTTTACACATGATCAGAATGTCATACAGGAGGTTAGTTCTTACTTTTTGAGTTTGTCTGTTGTGAGTAGTATCAGTTCTTTTATAGCCTTTGGAGTTACGCCACTTTGTGCCTTACCAGATTGCATTAATTGGATTATGACAATTGCTTTTATACTAAATTTAATCTTTTTGGTGATATTAATAGTTGAGCTCCCAGTGGCCCAATCTGTTGATTTAGAGTATACCTAAGGTGTTTCTTTCTCATTTCAAAGAGTATTATAACTTAAAAATAAATCTGAGAAATTTAAAATTAACATTGTTTTATTTGTAGCTATTACACTTTGACAGATTATCATCTTTGTGCTATTTCATTAGTAAGTCAAAATTCATACATCTCAAGTCTGACATACAGTAGAGATCTTATTTAAGTTCATAGTTAAAAGTAGAGGAAATTAATCAGATATTCTATTGGAAACATGTGCATTTTCATAATCTTGTGCAAATGGCAGATGAAGCCTTATCTGATTCTTCTTTATATATCTTGTTTCCACGCAGATGCACAAGGTTCTCATTCCATATTTTCTTGCATTAGTTGTCACACCCCCAACTCACAGCCTCGAGGGAACATTGCTGGTACACTCATTTTTACTTTAATATGAAGTTTCCGTCATGCTTTTCTAATGAGTCTTATTCTCGCAAGTCATTTGGATATTTTTAAAACATAACCTGCTTAAATGAGCGGGGAATGGAACTGCATTGTGGAGTTTGTTTGAATATGAGCGGGGAATGGAACTCTCTTTTGGTAGACTTAGATATTTCTGTTTTCTCCTAATTTCAATAGCCACTTGAATTATGAGCTCATAAAAGGGTCTAGTTCATTCTCCCTGGGTTTAGTCGTGTCATCTTCAAGAGGTATATCCTGGGTTCAAGGAAGAGACGTCCCCCTTCTTGTGCTTTTGAAAGGAATGAATTTAGGATAGACGTGCCCTTTGGCCCCTGGAGCAATTAGCCAGGTGGTCTTCTATGACTGCTACTTCTTGTATTATTTCTCCTCTTTAATGAAAGGGTTGCACATGGAGGAGAAGGTGGCCCTTTTAATATCAAAATTGTCAACCAAAAAAAAAGGTGGGGAGAGAGAGAGAGAGATTATAGGTGTGATTCCACCTCTGTGCTTATGGTCTTTTCTCCTCATATAGGCTCTTATAGTCCCTGCTATCTTGTACTCCCAAGGTGTTTCTAGCGCAAATAAATAAGTTATACACAACATACAAGACCTTATATCATGCTCTCCTTTCGTGTTGGGAATTTCTGTGGCACTAGAACTTTTCTTGTGACTATTAGTTTGGTTGCACTTTCTGCTTAACGAAATACATAATATAGCTTAATTTAGAGAATCTTACTGTAATTTCACACATCAAAACAAAGCACAAGATCACATCCTCATGGCTATACGATGGTATAATTTGCCCAACCCCATGCCACGCCTGAAATATGAGCCCAAACCCTGCTAATGAAAATGGGGTCTGCTGGGCTGGGGTCCCACCCTGTTCATGATCTAGTTTATTTACTATATTGCAGTTACTTCCATAAGAATAGTAAAAAAATTGTATTCTAATATTAAAATGTCTGTTTTGTTTCTTCAGGCTGGACGGGATCTTAAATTTATTAGCTTATCAATGACCGGATGCTTTTCTATGGGTGCACTATTCCTACTGGTATAGATCTGTTTCATGCTCTTCTGGTGCCCTTAGTTTGTACATGTTCGTTTCTTCACCATGCATTTACAAGTCCTTCCCATCTTTCTTTTCACCAGCTTGTAAGTAGTAGGGGATATGGTTTGCCTGGCTGCTGGTTTGGACTTGTAGCATTTCAATGGGTAAGTAGAGTAACGTTACCTGCTTCCATGTGCCAATGTTATCTACTTGAACTTCTCTGACTGCTACAAGTTTTTCTTTTTCAGGCTCGATTTTTCCTCTCTCTTCGGCGCATTCTTTCTCCAAATGGCATACTTTACTCTGACGATTTGAGTCAGTATAATTTGGAAAAGCTGAGAGCTACCTAGTTTAGGAATCCACATGAACATATACGAAAATCAATTTAGCTAGAACCCAATTCATTATTCTAGCCAAAAGCGGGTATGAATTACCCACAAAAAAAAAAAAAAAAAAAAAATTCACATTATTGCCCTTGTGGCCAAAGATTAAATTATCATTCTGTCTCAATTAATGATGCTAAAAGCAAAAGCAATGTATGCCTCAAGCTGCGATATGTATTTCACCACGGCCAGCAGTTGCTTGCTTGTCAGTTGTATTATTCTGTATCTGACAAGAAAGAATGCTGTGGCACTTGAGAATTAATTGAAGTTCCAAGTTATATGCATTGAATCACTGCTCCATCTTCATTATTTCTGTAACAAATGTCTTCTGTACCCAAAAATACTTCCCGGAAGCTGGCCTGTGTGTAGGGATGAGAAATTCGGTGCCGGAGTTATTACAGCTATTGCAGCCGTAAATTGGTCGAAAATCCAATTGTCTTTGAGGGATCCGGCTTAGGTGCTGTAACACCTTCTTTCTTCTCTGCACCTTCTTCTCTCTGATTGAAAGGCAGCACAAGAACAAACAAAAAAACAATTTGAAGCAGTAGTAGAGAACAAGCTAGCTAGGCCCCATGTGAGTTGATAGGGTGAATTCAACATCATAATTAGATATTTTCACTTAAATTATTATTTGGATTCAATTGAAATCATGCATGCGTATAGTGATCTCTATCTCCATTCACTCACTACTTCTATTCTAAAATCCCAAATAGGAAGCTTCAACCACTAATCAGAAATACCCAATTTTCTAAAACATCAGGTCACCATTGATATATTATGAAAAACTCAACAATGACAGACTTGAACCATGTTCATATCGTCAGACATTTCCTTCTTCTATCGCCGTTCAGCAAAACTACGTACAATCACAAATATCATATAAGAAACGCAAATTATAGTGAAAAAAATAAAATTATTTGTTACAATTAAGCAGACTATAGTCCTACATTCCTAGTAAACCTAGTTCAATAGATCAATAAGTTTCCCCTATTTGGCTCATATTCTCCTATCAATAAATCAATCATTAGATTTGTAGGATTCACTATTGACTTATGTAGGGTTCACACAAATCCACAAATCTAATGATTGATTTGTAAGATGAAATGAGCTAAATATGATAAACTTATTGACTCTTAGCATTTCTCATCTTACAAATCAACTATTAGATCTATGTACTTATGTGAACCTCATATAAATCAATGGTGGACCACACAAATCTAATGGTTGATTTGTAAGATGAGATGGGCCAAATATGATGAAAATATTGACTCCTAGCATTGGTTGATAGGACAATGTATTGAAATCTACTTTAATTTTCTAAGAAATGCTATAATGCAATAAAATGATCATTTCATGCTCATAAAAGTGTTAGGTGGCAAGAGATCATAGGCCTCATCTATAGTTGTTGTAGCCCCACCCACTAGTAAGCCTATGACCTCTTGCCACCTAGGAGGCCAAAAATGGTATTTTTATTGTGCTATAGCATATCTCTAATTTTCTTTACTTCAAATGTGTTCTGCATCAAGCCAAATTAATAACATAAATTTCTTGACGCAACATGTTTCCATACATCTATAAATTTACTAATTCTACTCCAACATTGCAATAAAACCAACATTATACATCCATAATTGTGCAATTCTAGCTTCTACAATATTCTTGAACTCCACAAATCCATATCCCTTTCAAAAATTGAGCTGCAAAGATAGAATAGACTTAAAATGACTTCCCCAGGAAAAAAAATGACCTTCAAACAGGAAACAAGCTTCAAAACATGATGTAATATTCATAACAAACTTACATTGTCATACATTAGTAGCTTCACATCAACAATTTCGCCATGGACACCTAAGGAGTACAAAAACACGCGTAAGAACATAAAAAACTACCAATTGAAATATTAACGTATGAAACATTCACTACTAAAATCCATTATGGTCAATAAATAATAAGAGGTTCCTTCAATAAATTTCCGACTCACGCACAATTGAATAAAGCTCATTAATTTACAAATACGATAACTCTACAGTAACTTCATAATGACAGGACATATTAACAAGTAAAACGAATAGAAAATGAAAACTGCAAATTATTTATGCCTTCATTGTCATGTGAAAGCTAGCATAACAACAATCAACTCCAATGCTTTTGGTTGTCGTGTTAAAGTTATTACAATTATAGATGACAGTGACAACTACTAGCGCTTGGTGAACTCCTAAAATAGAGTAATTCTAAGGACCTTCTTTTTATATCCTGCAAAAGTTTATGTAACTTTTAAAATTACCATTGGATCAAAATCCATCCTAAATCCAATGGTTATTTTAAAGGCCACATTAACTTTGAAAGGATGTAATGTTGGTCCCTAGCATTACTCCCTAAAATAAGAAAATAGAGTATTGTGAAAAAACAAAAAAGACAAAAAAAGGTTAATGGTCGCAGACATGATTATACTTTTGTAACTACCTAAGAAAAAAACGCTAGCCACATCTGCGCTATTTCCCCGAAAGGACTAGTTAATTTGGAGTTTCCCTAGAATTTATTATAAAGCACAGTTTCACCTAGTAACTCGAAAATGTAGGACTTAACACCCACAACTATCTTTATAACCTCTCACTCTATGTGGGTTTCTTCTCATCTTCTCAATATGGGACGGAGGTGTTACAAACTCCCTCTCTTACATTTCTAACGTCCTCGTCAGGGCCACGTCCTGCAGTACTCTAGTACCATATGACATGGCGTTACTAGGTGGCTTTAATACCTACTTGTAATGACCCAGGAAAAAACGCTAGCCACATCTGCGCTATTACCCCAAAAGGATTAATCAATGTGGAGCTTCTCTAGATTATAAAGCATAGTTTCACCTAGTAACTAAGCAATGTGGGACTTAGCACCCATGACAATCTTTGTAAACCATCTACTCTATGTAGGCTTCTTCTCATCTTCCTACTTTGGGATCGGGATGTTACACTTTTCATTCCAAACTCTACAATAACCGTTTTATAGCTGGCTCAATAGTTGAATAAAGAGGGTATAAAAAGAATGTTAGACATTAAAAAATTTAAAATAAGTGATTAACTTACATAATACTTTTCTTATACGAGAGCTTCAGTCACATCACCACGGAGGTTGTCAATGCGAAGAACAGACGACTCTTGAAAAGAAGAGGCCTTCCTGAAATCAATGTTTTATATATATATATAATCAAAATATCATTAAAAGTGAAAAGAGCAAGTGTTTTTAACATATGCAAGAAACACAAGGACCTTTTTTGGGGTATAAATGCTACCAACAAGGGTGCAACTAGAATGTTTAGTTTTTGGGGTGCAAAAGTTAATTTTTAAAGGTATTTTATATATATATATATATATATATATATATATATATATATATATATATATATATATATATATATATATATTGGAGACCACCCTTGGCTTCGGGGAGTTGCAGTCCCCCCAAGGGAGACCACCCTTGGCTTTGGGGAGTTGGAGTCCCCCCAAGCCCAGGGGTAGTTTGGCCCTTGGCTACCAACTAGACCATCAAGGGCATGAATTAATAGTTAGAATTATGATTAGAGGATCTTGATATGCTATTGAACTTCATACGAACGAACAAAAAAGATACAAAAATAGAAAATGGAAGTTTTAAAAGTAAATTTATCAACCAAAATTTAAATTCTAACAAATGCACTCTACACTATTAATGTAAGGCATTAAAGTAACAAGTGCCCAGCTCTCAAAAATAATTTCACCTTAGGGGTACAAAAATCTCTTTCAATTGTGGCTGTGAAGGGGGACCACTTCAAGCTACCTTGCAGGACTATGACGATCATACCCTGTTTGGATATAGAGAAAACATAAAAATAAATGGATTAAAAGTACTATAATTAAACTAATTCCAAAAGTTGTACAGCGGACAGACCTCTACCATAAAGGAGGATTGCTTGGGCTGGGGCTGTGAAGACTTGAGCTCGGCAACCAAGAGGAAGACGATGACGAGATTTCCAGGCGAGAGCTGGAGCGAGAGATTGGGCTAGTGTTGGACCGGGGGCAGTAGGGCAAGCCAAACCCAAACCCCAACCGCGGCGACTAATGGTCTCGGCCGGGTTTCGTCATGGATACATCGCAGAGATCTAGAAGGATATGACTTAGGTATTTTTTTATTATTAAAATGAGATTTTTTAGAAAAAATTATTATATGACCGTTCATGTGTGAAGAACAGAAGGTAAAACTTTTGACTCAAGTAAAACACGTTTAGGACTTCAATTTGATTTGAAAAGTTTAAGGCCCACAAATTTCGAACGAATTAAAATTGAGTCAAACAAACTCAAAATGAGTGAAACGAAATCTAAAACATTCTTCACGGAATACTCTATATATATACCCATAAAATTTCAATTCAATTAGAGTATGTTAAGGAGACGAAACTGACCCTGTAAAATGCCAAATATGATAGTCTATCAATATCTACTACTATTTCATCTACCAATTTCATTTATTATTCCATCTACCAGTTTTTAAAAACGCTCTTCATGGAATATTCTATCAACCCATAAAATTTCAATTCCATTAGAGTAAGTTAAGGAAACGAAACTGACCCGATAACATGCTGAATATAATAGTCTACTAATCTCCACTACTATTCCATCTACCAATTTCCTCTATTATTCCATCTACCAGTCTTTAAAAACGTTATTCACAGAATACTCTATCTACCCATAAAATTTCAATTCAATTAGAGCAAGTTAAGGAAACGAAACTAACCCGATAAAATGTCGAATATGATAGTTTATGGCCTAGAAATTTCAGACGAATTAAAATTGAGTAACAAACTCAAAATAAGTTAAACGAAAATTCAAAACGTTCTTCACGGAATACTCTATCTACTCATAAAATTTCAATTCAATTAGAGCATGCTAAGGAGACAAAACTGACCCCGTAAAATGCCAAATACGATAGTCTACCAATATTCACAACTATTCTATCTACCAATTTCCTCTATTATTTTATCTACCAGTCTTTAAAAACGTTATTCATGGAATACTCTATCTACCCATAAAATTTCAATTCAATTAGAACAAGTTAAGGAAACGAAACTGACCCGATAAAATAAAATGGTATTTTTATTGCACTATAGCATATCTCTAATTTTCTTTCCTTCAAATGTGTGTTCTGCATCAAGCCAAATTAATAACATAAATTTTTTGACGCAACATTTTTTCATACATCTATAAATTTACTAATTCTACACCAACATTGCAATAAAACCAACATTATACATCCATAATTATACAATTCTAGCTTCTACAATATTCTTGAATTCCACAAATCCATATCCCTTTGAAAAATTGAACTGCAAAGATAAAACAAACTTAAAATGAATTCCCCAAGAAAAAAATGACATTCAAACAGGAAATAAGCTTCAAACCATAGTGTCACATTCATAACAAACATACATTGCCATGCATTAGTAGCTTCACATCAACAATTTCGCCATGGACACCTAAGGAGTACAAAAACACGGGTAAAAACATAAAAAACTACCAATTGAAATATCAACGTATGAAACATTTGCTACTAAAATCCATTATGGTCAATAAATAATAAAAGGTTCCTTCAATAAATTCCGATTCACGCACAATTGTATAAAGCTCATTAATTTACAAATTCGATAACTCTACGGTAACTTCATAATGACAGGACATATTAACAAGTAAAACGAATAGAAAATGAAAACTGAAAATTCTTTATGCCTTCATTGTCATGTGAAAGCTAGCATACCATTAATCGACTCCAATGCTTTTTGTTCACGTGTTAAAGCTATTACAAGTACAGATGACAGTGACAACTAGTAGCGCTTGTTGAACTCCTAAAATAGAACAATCTTATGAATCTTCTTTTTTTGTTGCAAAAGTTTATGTGACTTTTAAAAGTACCATTGAATCAAAATCAATCCAAAATCCAAATTGTTATTTTAAAAGTCATATTAACTTTGAAGGGATGTAATGTTGGTCCCTAACATTACTCTCTAAAATAAGAAAAGATAGTATTGTGGAAAAACAAAAAAGACAAAAAAAAAAAAAAGATTAATGGTCGCATACATGATTATACTCTTTATAACTACCAAGGAAAAAAGGGTTACCCACGACTATCTTTATAAACCACTCACTCTATGTAGGCTTCTTCTCATCTTTCTAGTATGGGATCGGGGTGTTACACTTTTCATGCCAAACTCTACAATAACCGTTTTATAGCTGGCTCAATAGTTGAATAAAGAGTGTATGAGAAGAATGTTAGACATTAAAAAATTTAAAATATGTGATTAACTTACATAATATTTTTCTTATACGAGCTTCAGTTACATCACCACGGAGGTTGTCAATGCGAAGAACACACTACTTTTGAAAAGAAGAGGCTTTCCTAAAATCAATGTTTTATATATATATATATCATTAAAAGTGAAGAGAATGTGTTTTTAACATATGCAAGAAACACAAGGTGCTTTTTTGGGACGTAAATGCTACCAACAAGGATGCAACTAGAATGTTTAGTTTGGAGGGGCAAAATATTTGAAAAAATTTGTAGGGGGCAAAAGTTAATTTTTAAATGTATATATATATGTTGGAGACCACCCTTAGCTTGGGGGAGCTGGGGTCCCCTCAAGCGCAGGGGTAGTTTCGCCCATGGCTACCAATTAGACCATCAAGGGCATGAATTAAAAGTTAGATTTATGATTAGAGGATCTTGATTCGCTATTGAACTTCATACGAACGAACAAAAGAGAAAAAAAAATATATAAAATTTAAGTTTTAACAGTAAATTTATCAACCCAAATTTCAATTCTAACAAATGCATTCTACATTGTTAATGTAAGGCATTAAAGTAACAAGTGACCAGCTCTCAAAAATAATTTTACCTTAGGGGTGCAGAAATCTCTTTCAATTGTGGCTATGAATGGTGACCACTTCTAGCTACCTCGGCAGAACTATGACGATCATACCCTGTTTGGCTATAGACAAAACATAAAAATAAATGGATTAAAAGTACTATAATTAAGCTAATTCCAAAATTTCAAAAGTTGTACAGCGAATAGACCTCTACCTCAAAGGAGGATTGCTTGGGCTGGGGCTATGAAGACTTGAGCTCGGCAACCGAGAGGAAGACGATGACAAGATCTCCAGGCGAGAGCAAGACCGAGAGCCTAGGCTAGTGTAGGACCGGGGGCTGAAGGGCAAGCCAAACTCGAGCCCCAACCGCGGTGACTAATGGTCTCGGCCTGATTTCGCCATGGCTACGTCGCAGAGATCTAGAAGGGTATGACTTAGGTATTTTTTATTATTTTTAAAATGAGATTTTTTAGAAAAAAATTATTATATGACTGTTCATGTGTGAAGAACAGAAGGTAAAAATTTTCAGTCAAGTGAAGCACGTTTAGGACTTCAATTTGATTTGAAACGTTTATGGCCCAGAAATTTCGGACGAATTAAAATTGAGTCAAACAAACTCAAAATGAGTGAAATGAAAATCCAAAACGTTCTTCACGGAATACTCTATCTACCCATAAAATTTCAATTTAATTAGAGTATGTTAAGGAGATGAAACTGACCCCGTAACCGTAAAATGCCAAATATTATAGTCTACTAATTTCCACTACTATTTTATTTACCAATTTTCTCTATTATTCCATCTACCAGTCTTTAAAAACGTTATTCATAGAATACTCTATCTACCCAAAAAATTTCAATTCAATTAGAGCAAGTTAAGGAAACGAAACTGACCCGATAAAATAAAATAGTATTTTTATTGCACTATAGCATATTACTAATTTTCTTTCGTTCAAATGTGTGTTCTGCATCAAGCCAAATTAATAACATAAATTTCTTGACGCAACATGTTTCCATACATCTATAAATTTACTAATTCTACTCCAAAATTGCAATAAAACCAACATTATACATCCATAATTGTGCAATTCTAACTTCTACAATATTCTTGAATTCCACAAATCCATATCCCTTTAAAAAATTGAGCTGCAAAGATAGAACGGACTTAAAATAAATTCCCCAAGAATAAAAATGACCTTCAAACAAGAAACAAACTTTAAACCATAATATCACATTCATAACAAAAATACATTGCCATACATTAGTAGCTTCACATCAACAATTTTGCCATGGACACCTAAGGAGTACAAAAACACAGGTAAGAACATAAAAAACCACCAATTGAAATATCAACGTATGAAACATTCGCTACTAAAATCCATTATGGTCAATAAATAATAGGGGAAACTTCACTATGGACCCCCAAACTTCCACCCGTTTTGAAATACCCCCCCTGAACTTCAAAATCTCTCAATTTAGTTCCCTGAACTTTCAATTGCTCTCAATTTGGACCCTTCCGTTAATTTTAGTCGTTAAAAATTCAAAAAAAGACCAAAATATCCCTGATTTTTGTTTTTTAAAAAATACAAAAACGTTTTAGAAGTTGAAATTTTATACAAAAGTCAGGGGTATAAACGTCATGTGACATATAAAATCTAACGGAGGGGTCCAAATTGAAAGCAATTAAAAGTTTAGGGGACTAAATTGAGAGATTTTCAAGTTCATGAGAGGTATTTCAAAACGAGTGGAAGTTTGGGGGTCCTTAGTGAAGTTTCCCCTAAATAATAAAAGGTTCCTTCAATAAATTTCTGATTCACGCACAATTGTATAAAGCTCATTAATTTACAAATTCGATAACTCTGCAGTAACTTCATAATGACAGCACATATTAACAAGTAAAACGAATAAAAAATGAAAATTGAAAATTCTTTATGCCTTCATTGTCATGTGTAGCATACCAATAATCGACTCCAATGCTTTTAGTTGACGTTTTAAAGCTATTACAAGTACATATGACAGTGACAACTAGTAGCGCTTGTTGAACTCCTAAAATAGAACAATCTTAGGGACCTTCTTTTTATGCTGCAGCAGTTTATGTAACTTTTAAAATTACCATTAAATCAAAATCCATCCAAAATCCAAATTGTTATTTTAAAAGTCATATTAACTTTGAAAGGATGTAATGTTGATCCCTAGCTTTACTCCCTAAAATAAGAAAAGATAGTATTGTGAAAAAACAAAAACGACAAAAAAAAAAAAAAAAAAAAAGGTTAATGGTCTTATAAATGATTATACTCTTTATAACTACCCTGGAAAAAAGGGTTAGCCACAACTGTGCTAATACCCCAAAAGAACTAGTCAATTTGGAGCTTTTCTAGAATTCATTATAAAGCACAGTTTCACCTAGTAACTAGGCAATGTGGGACTTAGCATCCACAACTATCTTTGTAAACCACCTACTCTATGTAGACTTCTTCTCATCTTCCTAGTATGAGATCGGGATGTTACACTTTTCATTCCAAACTCTACAATAACCGTTTTATAGCTGGCTCAATAGTTGAATAAAGAGTGTATAAAAAGAATGTTAGACATTAAAAAATTTAAAATAAGTGATGAACTTACATAATACTTTTCTTATACGAGAGCTTCAGTCACATCACCACAGAGGTTGTCAATGCGAAGAACACACAACTCTTGAAAAGAAGAGGCTTTCCTAAAATCAATGTCATATATATATATAATCAAAATATCATTAAAAGTGAAGAGAATGTGCTTTTAACATATGCAAGAAACACAAGGTGCTTTTTTGG
Source organism: Corylus avellana (assembly GCF_965113065.1). NCBI lineage: Eukaryota > Viridiplantae > Streptophyta > Magnoliopsida > Fagales > Betulaceae > Corylus > Corylus avellana. The sequence continues at coordinate 17,414,103 of NC_142491.1, read as the reverse complement.
GGTGTAAATGCTACCAACAAGGGTGCAACTAGAATGTTTAGTTTGGAATGGCAAAATATTTTAAAAAATATGTTGGGTGGCAGAAGTTAATTTTTAAAGGTATATATATATTTATTTTGGAGACCACCCTTGGTTTGGGGGAGCTGGGGTCCCCCCAAGCGCAAGGGTAGCTTCGCCCATGGCTACCAATTACACCATCAAGGGCATGAATTAATAGTTAGATTTATGATTAGAGGATCTTGATTTGCTATTGAACTTCATACGAACGAACAAAAAAGATACAAAAATATAAAATGGAAGTCTTAACTGTAAATTTATCAACCCAAATTTAAATTCTAACAAATCCATTCTACACTGTTAATGTAAGGCATTAAAGTAATAAGTGACCAGCTCTCAAAAATAATTTCACCTTAGGGGTGCAAAAATCTCTTTCAATTATGGCTGTGAAGGGGGACCACTTCTAGCTACCTCGGCAGGACTATGACGATCATACCCTGTTTGGATATAAAGAAAACATAAAAATAAATGGATTAAAAGTACTATAATTAAGCTAATTCCAAAAGTTGTACAGCGGACAGACCTCTACCATAAAGGAGGATTACTTGGGCTGGGGCTGTGAAGACTTGAGCTCGGCCACCAAGAGGAAGACGATGATGAGATTTTCAAGCGAGAGCTGGAGCGAGAGACTGGGCTAGTGTTGGACCGGGGGCAGTAGGGCAAGCCAAACCCAAACCTCAACCGCGGCGACTAATGGTCTCGGCCTAGTTTTGTCATGGATACGTCGCAGAGATCTAGAAGGATATGACTTAGGTATTTCTTTATTATTAAAATGAGATTTTTTAGAAAAAATTATTATATGACCGTTCATGTGTGAAGAAGAGAAGGTAAAATTTTTGAGTCAAGTGAAACACGTTTATAACTTCAATTTGATTTGAAAAGTTTATAGCCCACAAATTTCGGACGAATTAAAATTGAGTCAAACAAACTTAAAATCAGTGAAACGAAAATCTAAAACATTCTTTAAGGAATACTCTATCTATCAATAAAATTTCAATTCTATTAGAATATGTTAAGGAGACGAAACTGACCCTGTGAAATGCCAAATATGATAGTTTACCAATCTCCACTACTATTCCATCTACCAATTTCCTCTATTATTTCATCTAACAGTCTTTAAAAACGCTCTTCAGGGAATACTCTATCTACCCATAAAATTTCAATTTAATTAGAGCAAGTTAAGGAAACGAAACTGACCCGATAGAATGCCAAATATGATAGTCTACCCATCTCCACTACTAGTCTATCTACCAATTTTCTCTATTATTCCATTTACCAATCTTTAAAAACATTATTCACGAAATACTCTATCTACCCATAAAATTTCAATTCAATTAGAGCAAATTAAGGAAACGAAACTAAGCCGATAAAATGCCAAATATGAAAGTTTATGGCCTAGAAATTTCAGACGAATTAAAATTGAGTCAAACAAACTCAAAATGAATCAAACGAAAATCTAAAACGTTCTTCACGGAATACTCTATCTACTCATAAAATTTCAATTCAATTAGAGCATGTTAAGGAGACAAAATTGACCCCGTAAAATGCCAAATATGATACTCTACCAATTTTCACTGCTACTCTATCTATCAATTTTCTCTATTATTCCATCTACCAGTTTTTAAAAACGTTATTCATGGAAAACTCTATCTACCCATAAAATTTCAATTCAATTAGAGCAAGTTAAGGAAACGAAACTGACCCGATAAAATAAAATGGTATTTTGTTACTTTCCTTTAAATGTGCGTTCTGCATCAAGCCAATTTAATAACATAAATTTCTTGACGCAACATGTTTCTATACATCTATAAATTTACTAATTCTACTCCAACATTGCAATAAAACCAACATTATACATCCATAATTGTGCAATTCTAGCTTCTACAATATTCTTGAATTCCACAAATCCATATACCTTTGAAAAATTGAGCTGCAAAGATAGAACAGACTTCAAATGAATTCCCCAAGAAAAAAATGACTTTCAAACAGGAAACAAGCTTCAAACCATAATGTCACATTTATAACGAATGTACATTGTCATACATTAGTAGTTTCACCTCAACAATTTTGCCATGGACACCTAAGGAGTACAAAAACACGGGTAAGAACATAAAAAACCACAACATGAAATATCAACGTATGAAATATTCGCTACTAAAATCTATTATGGTCAATAAATAATAAAAGGTTCCTTCAATAAATTTCTAATTCACGCACAATTATATAAAGATCATTAATTTACAAATTCGATAACAATACAGTAACTTCATAATGACTGGACATATTAACAAGTAAAACGAATAGAAAATGAAAACTGAAAATTCTTTATGCCTTCATTGTCATGTGAAAGCTAGCATACCAATAATCGACTCCAATGCTTTTTGTTGTCGTGTTAAAGCTATTACAAGTACAAATGACTGTGACAACTAGTAGCGCTTGTTGAACTCCTAAAATAGAACAATCATAGGGACCTTCTTTTTTTGCTGCAAAAGTTTATGTGACTTTTAAAATTACCATTGAATCAAAATCCATCCAAAATCCAAATTGTTATTTTAAAAGTCATATTAACTTTGAAATGATGTAATGTTGGTCCCTAACATTACTCCCTAAAATAAGAAAAGATAGTATTGTGAAAAAACAAAAAAGACAAAAAAAAAAAAAAAAAGGTTAATGGTCGCATACATGATTATACTCTTTATAACTACCCAAAAAAAAAAAAGGTTAACCACAACTGCGCTAATACCCCAAAAGGACTAGTCAATTTGGAGCTTCTCTAGAATTCATTATAAAGCACAGTTTCACCTAGTAATTAGGCAATGTGGGATTTAGTGCACACTACTATCTTTATAAACCACCCACTCTATGTAGGCTTCTTCTCATCTTTCTAGTATGGGATCGGGGTGTTACACTTTTCATGCCAAACTCTACAATAGCTGTTTTATAGCTGGCTCAATAATTGAATAAGAGTGTATGAGAAGAATGTTAGACATTAAAAAATTTAAAATAAGTGATTAACTTACCTAATACTTTTTTTATACGAGCTTCAGTCACATCACCACGGAGGTTGTCAATGCGATGAGCACACGACTCTTGAAAATAAGAGACTTTCCTGAAATCAATGCTTTATATATATATATACAAAATCAAAATATCATTAAAAATGAAGAGAATGTGTCTTTAACATATGCAAGAAACACAAGGTGCTTTTTTGGGGTGTAAACGCTACCAACAAGGGTGCAACTAGAATGTTTAGTTTGAGGAGGCAAAATATTTTAAAAAATTTGTTGGGGTGCAAAAGTTTATATATATATTGGGTAGGGGTAGTTTCGCCCATAGCTACCAATTAGACCATCAATGGCATGAATTAATAGTTAAATTTATAATTAGAAGATCCTGATTTGCTATTGAACTTCATATGAACGAACAAAGAAGATATAAAAATATAAAATGGAAGTTTAAATTGTAAATTTATCAACCCAAATTTAAATTCTAACAAATGCATTTTACACTATCAATGTATGGCATTAAAGTAACAAGTGACCAGCTCTCAAAAATAATTTCACTTTAGGGGTGCAGAAATCTCTTTCAATAGTGGTTGTGAAGGGGGACCACTTCTAGCTACCTCGGCAAGACTATGACGATCATACCATGTTTGGCTATAGAAAAAACATAAAAATAAATGGAATAAAAGTACTATATAATTAAGCTAATTCCAAAATTTCAAAAATTGTACAGCGAACAGACCTCTACCTCAAATGAGAATTGCTTGGGCTGGGGATGTGAAGACTTGTGCTGGGCAACCGAGAGGAAGACGCTGACAAGATCTCCAAGCGAGAGCTGGACCGAGAGACTGGGCCAGTGTAGGACTGGGGGCAGTAGGGCAAGCCAAACCCAAACCCCAACCGCGGCGACTAATGGTCTCAACCTGGTTTCGCTATGAATACGTCGCAGAGATCTAGAAAAGTGTGACTTAGGTATTTTTTTATTATTAAAATGATATTTTTTAGAAAAAAAAATTATTATATGACCGTTCATGTGTGAAGAACAGAAGGTAAAAATTTTGAGTCAAGTGAAACACGTTTAGGACGTTAATTTGATTCGAAAAATTTATGGGCCATAAATTTCGGATGAATTAAAATTGAGTCAAACAAACTCAAAATGAGTGAAATGAAAATCTAAAATGTTCTTCACGGAATACTCTATCTACCCATAAAATTTCAATTAAATTAGAGTGTGTTAAGGAGACGAAACTGACCCCGTAAAATGTCAAATATGATAGTCTACCAATCTCCACTACTATTCTATCTACCAATTTTCTCTATTATTCCATCTATCAGTCTTTAAAAACACTCTTTACAGAATACTCTATATACCCATAAAATTTCAATTCAATTAGAGCAAGTTAGGAAAACGAAACTGACCCGATAAAATGCCGAATATGATCGTTTACCAATCTCCACTTCTATTTCATCTACCAATTTTCTTTATTATTCCATCTACCAGTCTTTAAAAACATTATTCACGGAATACTCTATCTACCCGTAAAATTTCAATTCAATTTGAGCAAGTTAAGGAAACGAAACTAACCCGATAAAATGCCGAATATGATAGTTTATGGCATAGAAATTTCAGACAAATTAAAATTGAGTTAAACAAACTCAAAATGAGTCAAACTGAAATCCAAAATGTTCTTCACGGAATACTCTATCTTCTCATAAAATTTCAATTCAATTAGAGCATGTTAAGGAGACAAAACTGACCTCGTAAAATGCCAAATATGATTGTCTACCAATCTCCACTACTATTCTATCTACCAATTTCCTATATTATTCCATCTACCAGTCTTTAAAAACATTATTCATGGAATACTCTATCTATCCATAAAATTTCAATTCAATTAGGGCAAGTTGTCGAAACGAAACTGACCCAATAAAATAAAATGGTATTTTTATTGCACTATAACATATCTCTAATTTTCTTTCCTTCAAATGTGTATTCTGTATCAAGCCAAATTAATAACATAAATTTCTAGACGCAACATTTTTCTATACATCTATAAATTTACTAATTCTATTCCAAAATTGCAATAAAACCAACATTATGCATCCATAATTGTGCAATTCTAGCTTCTACAATATTCTTGAATTCCACAAATCCATATCCCTTTGAAAAATTGAGCTGCCAAGATAGAACAAACTTAAAATGAATTCCCCAAGAAAAAAATGACCTTCAAACAGGAAACAAGCTTCAAACCATAATGTCACATTCATAACAAACTTACATTGCCATACATTAGTAGCTTCACATCAACAATTTTGCCATGGACACCTAAGGAGTACAAAAACTCGGGTAAAAACATAAAAAATCACCAATTGAAATATCATTGTATGAAACATTCGCTACTAAAATCTATTATGGTCAACAAATAATAAAAGGTCCCTTCAATAAATTTATGATTCACGCACAATTGTATAAAGCTCATTAATTTACAAATTCGATAACTCTATAGTAACTTTATAATGACAGGACATATTAACAAGTAAAACGAATAGAAAATGAAAACTGAAAATTCTTTATGCCTTCATTGTCATGTGAAAGCTAGCATACCAATAATCGACTCCAATGCTTTTGGTTGTCGTGTTAAAACTATTACAAGTACAGATGACAGTGACAACTAATAACACTTGTTGAACTCCTAAAATTAGAATAATCTTAGGGACTTTCTTTTTTTGCTGCAAAAGTTTATGTGACTTTTAAAATTGTCATTAGATCAAAATCCATCCAAAATCCAAATTGTTATTTTAAAAGTCACATTAACTTTGAAATGATGTATTGTTCGGCCCTAACATTACTCCCTAAAATAAGAAAAGATAGTATTGTGACAAAAACAAAAAAGACAAAAAAAAAAGAAAAAAAAAAAAAAAAGGTTAATGGTCCCATACATGATTATACTCTTTGTAACTATCCAAGAAAAAAGCACTAGCCACAACTGCGCTAATAACCCAAAAGGACTAGTCAATTTGGAGCTTCTCTAGAATTCATTATAAAGCACAGTTTCACCTAGTAACTAAGCAATGTGGAACTTAGCACCCACGACTATCTTTATAAACCACCCACTCTATGTGGGCTTCTTCTCATCTTCTTAGTATGGGATCGGGGTGTTACACTTTTCATGCCAAACTCTACAATAACCGTTTGATAATCGGCTCAATAGTTGAATAAAGAGTGTATGAGAAGAATGTTAAACATTAAAAATTTTAAAATAAGTGATTAACTTACATAATACTTTTCTTATACGAGCTTCAGTTACATCACCACGGAGGTTGTCAATGCGAAGAACACACGACTCTTGAAAAGAATAGTCTTTCCTGAAATCAATGTGTTATATATATAATCAAAGTATCATTAAAAGTGAAGAGAATGTGTTTTTAACATATACAAGAAATACAAGGTTCTTTTTTAGGGGTGTAAATGCTACCAACAAGGGTGCAACTAGAATGTTTGGTTTGGGGGGGGCAAAATATTTTTAAAAATTTGTTAGGGGGCAAAAGTTAATTTTTAAAGGTATATATATATTGTGGAGACCACCCTTGGCTTGAGGGAGCTGGGGTCCCCCAAGCCCAGGGGTAGTTTCACCCATGGCTATCAATTAGATCATCAATGACATGAATTAATAGTTAGATTTATGATTAGAGGATCTTGATTTGTTATTGAACTTTATACAAACGAACAAAAAAGATACAAAAATAGAAAATGGAAGTTTTAACAGTAAATTTATCAACTCAAATTTAAATTCTAACAAATGCATTCTGCACTGTTAATGTAAGGCATTAAAGTAACAAGTGACCAGCTCTCAAAAATAATTTCACTTTAGGGGTGCAGAAATCTCTTTCAATTGTCGTTGTGAAGGGGGACCACTTCTAGCTACCTCGACAGGACTATGACAATCATACCCTGTTTGGCTATAGAGAAAATATAAAAATAAATGGATTAAAAGTACTATAATTCAGCTAATTCCAGAATTCCTAAAGTTGTACAGCAGACCGACCTCTACCTCAAAGGACGATTGCTTACGATAGGGCTGTGAAGACTTGAGCTCGGCAACCGAGAGGAAGACGATGAGGAGATCTCCATACGAGAGCTGGAGAGAGAGACTGGGCTAGTGTAGGATCGGGGGCAGTAGGGCAAGCCAAACTCGAACCCCAACCGCACGACTAATCGTCTCGGCCTGGCTTCATCATGGCTACGTCGCAGAGATTTAGAAGGGTATGGCTCAGGTATTTTTTTATTATTAAAATAATATTTTCTAGAAAAAAATTATTATATGACCGTTCATGTGTGAAGAACAGAAGGTAAAATTTTTGAGTCAAGTCAAACACGTTTAGGTCTTCATTTGATTTGAAAAGTTTATGGCCCAGAAATTTCGGACGAATTAAAATTGAGTCAAACATGCTCAAAATGATTCAAACGAAAATTCAAAACGTTCTTCACGGAATACTCTATCTACCCATAAAATTTCAATTCAATTAGAGCATGTTAAGGAGACGAAACTGACTCCGTAAAATGCCAAATATAATAGTCTACCAATCTCCACTACTATTCCATTTACCAATTTCCTCTATTATTTCATCTTCCAGTCTTTAAAAATGCTCTTCACAAAATACTTTATCTACCCTGAAAATTTCAATTCAATTCGAGCAAGTTAAGGAAACGAAACTGACCCAATAAAATGCCGAATATGCCGATAAAAATAAAAACCCCAATTTTTTTCAAAATGTACCGTATAAGCAATTATCTATGAGGATGTCTAAGATAAAATAATGAGATGTCTATTGGTTCCAACTTAAAGCGGTATGCACTCTCACCAGCCAAATCAGGAAAAACGTTGAAGATGCAAATGAGATGGGTAAAAAATGAGGATTTTTTGTTGTAGTCTTTCAGGCTTTTTTTAACTGCATCAATGATTTCTAGTTTTTCATGCGTCTTTTAAGTTTTCCTTGCTCAGTGGATATTTTTTCCTAGGTTCTTGTTTGTGTGTGTTGATTTTCAAGAGTTTTCATATATCTTTCACATTATGTTTTTATTTGATTCTTCATAACTTATTATTCTCATATAAAAACTAGGGTAAAGTCTAAATGACCCCTTCAAACTATCATCCAATTGACAATGTTTCCTTCAAACATTCAACTGGTCATAGTGTGTACAAGTGTGTTTATTAAGTGATCTAAAACTTAGAGCATATTGTTTTAGATTTGTCCCAAGTCCCTTAGAGAATTCTCAATGAACTTAGCTAAAAACTCTTCTTTTTTTTTTACCAGCTGAGGGGAATCTTCGTATTATGCAGAGGTAGGATACGATGCGGGCAGTTATTATTATGGAGAGCATTCAATCACCATTCGTTGGCATCTAAATCGCAGTCAAATTATAAGTTTAAATATTGGTTGGCTGAAATGGACGGTGTAGATCATTGAATGTGGCATATTACAATGCTAGGAAGATCACACAAGCCAAGTTTGATGCCTTGGAACCATGCGTTGCTGAACAACATCACTTAACAGGCTTGAAAATGAAGCATGCTTAGGCCTTGTTTGGCAAACAACGATAGTGGGTCAACGTTTCTAGCCACACATCCAAATCTAAGTCGTAGGCAATCAACATGATTTCCTCATGTCGGCGTTCTATCCAGTATAATGTTATTACCTACACTTAAAGATCTTTGCAGCCACTCCCTACGGCGTTCTATCCAATATAACTCAAGCTCTTTCCAAGATCTATGGTGCACGTCATACTCATAGAAGATGGCATAATAGTTGTCTTTTGGTACACGGAAAGCCACAATAATCCTGTCTGAATTCTCAAGAGTTGCACAAATGACTAAACAATCATCAGTATAAGTTGGAGGATTAGGCAAAGCTTCCCATTTTCCATTGACGGGATCAAAAACTTCACTCCAATGAGCACCGGTATGATAAGAAGCGTCATGACTACGGATATATACCTTACCGCTCGGAACCAAAGCGGACGGGTGACATCTCCGAGATATCATCTTGGGAAAAACAGAGACCCATTCCTTATCGACGCAAGGGGCAATCCGTAATTTGGACACGTCTCGAATTCGCTCATGAGAATAGGTCGTCCCACCAAAACAATAGATGTGGGAGCCTAGGGCTACAAAGGCAGCAAAAAACGGAGTTTGTCCTTTCCAGAAAGGACTCAGCCTTTTTGGGTAGACCTTGCCGGGACTGTCCGCGTGAATATTAATTGAATACCATTCCAACGACGACCACGAATATACAAGATCGACCGCACGGTTCGCATCCAAGAAAGGCACACAAAAAACGATGTCATAAGAACAAGGAGAAAAAATCCTCGACTCCCACTCCCCCGAGAGGCAATAGCCGCAAGTGTTGTTCTATAGAGTAGCTTTTTTTGTCTTTTGTTTGAGATGCCTTCTTCTTCCGAGGAGGAGTATTTCCTTTTTCCTTTTTCTCTACGACTAGTAAAACCCATTGATCGCTCGCCCAGTGATCGATCAGAGAGAGAGAGAGAGAATCAACAATGGATGATGTAGGCCGTATTTATATATATAGAAGCACCCACTTCTTGTCTCCTAGACCTGTTCGGAGAAGAAATAACTGGCAAGCAATGATCCTTCTCAATAATGCTTGACAGACAGCTATATAAAACGCTGCAGTTTAAGAAGACAAAGGGAGTAAGAGAAAAAGGCTTGCGTGGAGGGCCTGCAAGATTTGGGAAGAATTTTGTGGGAAGGAATAAGAAGGTGAATGGGTGAAAATAGGATTTTGTGGCGTGGATTATTGAGTTGAGAGGAGTTTGCTTGTTTGGGATTTAAATAAAGTTGCAAAAAAAGACAAATACTCATACCACTCGGAACACTAATACTTTCCGTACTAGGAGAATAATTCACTTTACTTCCCAAACTATACTAGGAGAATCTAGAAACATCTCCTCGTTTGGGAAGTATAGATTTAACTCAAATGAAACAGCTTCTAAAGGACAGGGTGGGAAAGGAAAAGCTTAACAAAGACATGGGGAAGATGAGTCCTACGATTACCTCGAGTAGATGACTTTTACTGATACGAGGGATGGGGAAGGACTCCGAAGGTATTAAACAACAAAATAAGATGTGAATTTTAAATGCAGTAATTAGTTTATTATTTTGTTACAAGTAAACAAGCATTTAATTAACGAAGAGAGGAGTCCCCAAGTATTCAACAAGTATACAAAGAATGGGTGGAAGAGAGACAATAAGATTCATTTGCGCATTGAGCTTGGTAACTAGTCTCATTCTCAAAATTCAGAAGCAAGTGAAAATGTATAAATAGGAAATAGCATAATTCATGTCATCATGCCCCTTATGCCCTAGGCAACACACGTACTACAATGACCCAGACATAGGTTGCAATCCCACAAGGGTGACCTAACCCCAAAAACCCGTCCTCAGGTTCGGATTGTAGGCCGCGTTCCAAGTATCATGAAGCATACAAACTACAAAGGTCTCTCTTTGGCTGCATGCACCTCCTAATGACCAAAAGTCTGGAGATACCCTGTTCATTTTAATTGGAGCTCCAAATTGGCACCAAAAATCAACGTGGAGAATCAATACAACACAAGCATTGCCTCAAAGGTCAGTTTCGAACCTAAACCTGCTGCTTCCTCGATGACCACGTGCAGATGGTGTTGGTACATGTCTTCTATTCTGCATTTTTGGGAGAGAAAAATAGGGAGGTCAGCAGTCAGGAAAACCTAGTTTTGTGCATAACAAAAGAAACTTTATTGCTTTTCTTTGTTTTACCGGCAATGTGGGTTTCAGCTTTCTCACGAAAGCCTTCCGAGCCTGCATCTTTTTCTGCTCTGCCTTCAACTTGGTGAGACTGGGCCTGTAAATGATCACTGTTCGACCAATTTGACCAACGACCACTGAACCAGTTGCTTGCTCTAATTGCTTGACCACATCATCTAGCTCCCCTGGACAGGTCCTGTGTACTTTAATCTGTTTACAATTTTTGGATTGGCAATATGTTTTAGTTCTCTAGCTCAAACGCAGCTAGGTTCTTTAAAGATGAAGTACAAGAAAGGAAACAGAACATAGTTTAAAGCACAGCAAATAGCACAAAATAAGCTACAACATTGAATTTTAAACTAGATGGCTGGTAGGGAGTTTCATATATTAGTATGTAAATGTAAGCTGGCATGCCATTCTGTCCAAGTTTCCTGGGCCATATGTAAATTCTGGTTAGGAAAATGGACTAGTGACCAGCATCTCAGCAGCTTAACAAAGGCTCATAACCTGAGAGCATAATCTGTAGACATTCACAAATTTTGCAGACCTAAACAAAGATGATTCAGATCAAGTGAAACCAAAGGCATTGTTTGACATTTGAGATCCTAAGGATCGAAGACTTTTGGGATATGGGGTGGCTTGTCGTACTACGTCCAAGGAAGCGTTGGTGAATACGGCTGCCATGTATCTTGATGGTTCAGCCAAGTTCTGGTGGCAGACAAAAAGATGTAAAGAATGCAGAGCTTTTTTTTCTATTCAAATCAGGGAAGGGGAAAGGGATAAAAGAATGCAGAGCTTGAAGTGAAACTGGATCCATTTTGAGGACGAGTTTCTGGCAGGACGGAGGGTTCCTGCCTGGTTGTCCCTTGACAAACAATAGGAACAGGTTTGATTTGCATCATCGCAATCAGAGTAACTAAGATTCCAAGGTAACATTTCCAGTTTTAAAAGCAAGCTGAGGTTAACAGTTTAGAACTACACATTAAATAAACTAAAAGTTAGTGATGCACCAACATTGGCTGACCCTCCCAATCTGTATACCCATTTTATGACGAAGGCTTCGAGGACTGTAATTTGTGATTCACAATTTATATTTCCAAATTGCAAGTACACCTATCCTACAATGACCGTTTCAAATGTTCATGACCCCTTTAGCGAACTAATGCATCCTACAAGTAGATACTCTAAACAGGGGAATAGTTGCTACTGCTGCTAAAGCTAAGACAGTGCTTCAAGAAATCAACCATGAACTCTCATCAATCAACAGCACATCAGTTTCAGACTGCACTTGAATGCTAATCATGGATTCACGTACAAAATCATCATTCATACTCAGAAAAGATCAACTCTTTTTAATTTTTATTGTTATGAAACGTGCAATTTTCTCCACATTTTGGAGATTAAAAAATTTGGCCCTAAAAATCAAAGCAAAACAAATCTTTTTTTTTTTTTTTTTTTTTTTTTGCTTTTTCAGTACCAAAAGGAAAGGTAAATTTACACATACTGACAATCGCAAGCCTACTTATCCGCTTAACTACGAGGCAAAAACTTTCCAGAGCATAAACCCTAAACCTCAATTGTAATGACCCAAATCACCAAACTACCAGCCAATCCACTAGAATACAAGTAAAACAAACAAAATTATTTATTGCAAAAGTTGGTACCTTTAGAAGTTCGTTGGATTCGAGGGTTTCAATGAAGGAAGAAACCACATTAGCTGTAACACCAGACTTGCCCACCAACTGGGACTTGAGCTTCTTCCCCAAGCTGTGCGCGTACGACGCCAGCTCCTTCTTCTCCTTCACACTCAGACTCGGCAATGAAGACGACGAAGAACCCACACCCATCACACGGGAGCCCTCCTCCTCTCTCCCTCCCGCTTCCAACTCTTCGCTTCCACTCTCAACTTCCCCATCAAATTCTTCAATCTCTTCTTCTTCATCATCATCTTCATCTTCTTCTTCTTCTGGGTGTTGTAAGGATGGAGATGGGTCATTGGGAAGAGGAGGGGAGGTTGCGAGACTTGAGAGAGAGTGGCAGAAGAGGGGACGGAGAGATTTGGCGAAGTGGGTCGTTTTGCGAAGTGGGGTTTGGAGAAGGGGTTTGGAAAGAGTGGCTGTTGTTGTGGTGGCGGTGGTTGTGGTGGAGATGAGGAGGGGTTTGAGTCCGAGAAACCAAGAAAAGAAAGAAGAGGGAGGTGGTAGTAGTGGCGGTGGTGTCTGAGGCGGTGGTGGACGGAGGAGGTGGTAGAGCATGTGAGATGATGCCGACATATTTCTCTCTTCGGTCGCTCCTAGCCACAGCAGCAACTGCTCTTAATGATAAATGCTATTTGCCACTCTTCAGTTCCTCAATCCCTATGGCATGTTGGATTGGGGATAGAGAGGGAATAGGAGGGGAACAAATAACATTACCCTTTTTTTTCTTTTTTCAGTAAAATCTATTTTTAAAATAAAGTTTCTTTTATAAAACTAATTTAAGGATGAATTAACAATCCCATGTCAATATAAGCAATATCGGCCTAGCATTGAAAATGTGACAAATCAATTTTAGAATTTCAAAAGTGAAGCAATGATATGTATTGCACTCTCATTTTACCCCATTCTTTTAAGTTGATGAGATAGTATTCGTCTGTCATTGGATCAACTTTTATTTAAAAAAAAAAAAAAAAAAGACCGATAGATATTGAGATGAAATATAGTATATAACCTCCATTAGTCTTCAAAAGTGACAAATAGCTCCCATAATAAAAGAAGAGTAATACTAAAAACTACACTAATATCCCACAATTATCTCAATCTATTAATGTGGGAGAGTCTACTAGTCCTTGAATCAATCTTTGTTTAAATTAAAAAAATAAAATCAAGGGTTGATCCTAGAAAAACCATGAACCATTAGGATAATTATAAAATATATAAATATATAAAAACTATAAATAAAAATATATAATTATAGTTTTCTATATTTATATTTTTTTATTATGTGTGACACGTGTCATGATATCATTGGTGCTGATATAACATTTAACAATTTATGTCAAAAAATTAGGCGAAGTTTAGTGTAGGGATCTATTTGTTATTTTTGCATACCGCATAGAGCTCTCAGAACATTTTTATACTTGTTGCAAATCGGTGTAAACACTTAAATAGATTTCACATTTTTTCCATACTTTTTTTTTTTATATCTTTTGGTTTTTTCTTTTAAAAATATATATATAAACAAACAACATAGATTGTTAAAACTACATTTACCTTTATGTCATATTGTCATATTTAAATAAAAAATAAAAAATAAATAAAAACATTTAAAAAGTGAACCTATAATCTATTATTCTAACTCCAATGTCAACTCAACTCAACTTAAAGTATTGGTTTTTTTATCTTCTTTTTCTATTCAATACGAGGAAGGAGAAAAGGGAAGTTACATGAGAATAAAATACAAAGAAAATAGAGTCATTCTTAAAAACGTAGAGTATTGGTTAAATAAATCACTCTGCCCATCAAATTAACCAGTACAACCAAAGGAGGTTAAAATAGGCAAAGTCTGTAAACGGAACAAATTACAAACCAGTAGATACAGGTAGGAACATGACTATCTTGAAACCCTTCAATCTTATTAAGATCCACAATGCATAGAACACAGATAAGGGCATGGCCTTCGAAATACTCTTCAACTTTTCTCGAACCCGATATGGATAAACAACACGATCATCAACAGTCGGTTTCTTTTGGTTCTTACTGAAAAACTCTATGCCGACTCCAAAAACTTGTTTATCACAATTTATGCGGAATTAATATTATGAAGCAATAAACAATTCAATCACCCAAAATATATAAAGCAATAAAAAGGCAGACACAGATATTTTGGTTACGAAGAGGAAACCTTTTAGAAAACGTTCTAAAAGTAAAACCTCTCCAGGGCAGCCAAACCCAGGAAATCACTATCAAAAGATTATCTAGAGATTACAGACACTAGGAACACTTACAACCCTTTGCAAGACCTTGACTCTGTAAGATCGACAAGCCTACAACTCGTCTCCGCGCTCACAATCTTCTTCAACGTGATTCTCCTTTACCGGACCCTTCCGATAGACTTCTCAACCGTAGATTTATCAAAGGAATAATTAAAACTCTAAGAGATTCACTTTAACGCTCACCACATATGATCTCTCTTAGCACAGCCTCCGACGAACTCTCTGGGGGTGAAAATTCGTACTTCTATCTTCTATAATGATGTATATATACCCCCGACAAAACCCTAGACTTAAACCACTTAAAATCACGTTTTTGGGCCTCAAACTTACGGGGTGTCCGGACATGTTAATGGGCTGTCCGGACACGGCTTTGCGGAGCAAAATTTGAGTTTCTGGAAATGAGGTCCGGACCCGAGGAAGGCATGTCCGGACATGGGTGAAACAGCATTCTGGAAATGCTGTCCAGTCTTGATCAACAGCCCCGATCGATGGGCGTTTGTGGTCCGATTGAGCTGAAATTTTGCAGGGACGTTCATAACACATGAATCTACATTATGAACGGTGGAGATTGGATTCTGAGTATTCTATATCAGTGTTTGAGCTCGTGAACAGTAGCCTCTGCATTTTGGAACTGAATTAAGCCAACACAAGAACTAACAAACTCCCCCTTTGGCAATTCAGTGACAAAACCAAAATGCCGAGCCAATCCCATCATCTCCCCATATTTACTCCCCCTTTTTGTCACAGAATGACAAAAGGTCTTCATATTTCCTGAAACACTTCACAAAATATATTAAGGCATATGTGGAACAAGAATACAGAAATAAAACTCATGATCACAAAAAAATGACGTAGAATGCAAGATCATGAACACACATCACCAAAAACTCCCCCTCAACATATGACTCAATAATCAACAAGAAGCTAAAAAATGCGAAACATGTTTCTCCCCCTCAAAAGTCAAATGAACACAAATGATAACACATTAATGACTCATGTATTGCACAATGAATATCCCAAACATGCTCCAAATATGCAAAACATACATGATACTAGAAATGGCTAGAAACTCATATTGCTTAACCTAAGCCAAGAAAATGTTTCATTCAACCCATGCTTGTGTGGTGTGTGGGTAAGCCATCCAAAGAGAAAAATTTTCAACTTACAAAATGAGGAGAAAGTTTCATCACCATGAGGTTTTGACAAGTATATCAAATCAAAAGTCAAACCTTATCATACTAGGACCTAGCCACTCTCATCCTATACAATTCTCTTTGTAAAATATTTTGCACAAGTTTGACACAGTGAAATAAATTCCTTTTGGAATATGATCTTTTGATTTTATTTGTTTCACTATTTTGTTTATTTTTCTCTTTGAGAAAGTGTCCTTAAACTTTTGGTGCTTACCACAAAAGAGAAAGCAGGAATTTTTAAGCCCTAGGTTCAACTAGCATATGATCAATTTGAAAAATATTACTAGTCAAAAACCTCATATGGTTACCTAACAGACCTCACAAATAAAGTGAAACAAAACCTCAATTTAAGCTTAAATGTGCACAAAAGATAAAGCATAGGCAAAATGTACCACATAAGCTCAGGCTTTAGGTAACCACAAAAACAAGTCCATTGACACAAATTTTCATCTCATGCATATTAAGAACATTCCAAGACGTGAGGAATTACATCCATAAAACGCAACATGAGAAATTAATGGACTATCTAGGTGCATAAGACAAAAGAAAGAAAAGGAAACAATCAAAGTAACATATTTTTGCCTTTTTGAAATTTTTCACAAAAGAAATGCACACAAAAGAAAAACAAATGCAAAACAAAGAAAAATGCAATGCAAAACAAAACAACATGCTTGAATTGAGATTACAACAGGCAAGACATGAATGTCCTTTAGCATTAAACTTTCATCACATCTTATAGGTCCCACTACAAAATAATGATTTGGTTTAATAACTACTTCTAGGTCTTCACAAGACATTACACATTCCTGAACATTTGATTAGCAAGTAGACAAAAATCTTGGTGGTCCGCACACAACATCTCATCTATAAGCTTTTCAAAGATCATGATATATGAATTTCTTGAAAAATCCTTTATGAATATGCCTCAAAACATGAATCTCAAAACAATCATGTATATACTCTTCATACAGAAAGTGTAACAACAAAAACAATGCAGTGCATAAACAATAAAGCAAAAACAAAAAAAATGCAAAGCAAAGAAAAATAACACGCTCTAGGATATTCAAAAATAAGCAAAACAATCAATCCTAGGCATGTTATTGACTCACCTAACTTTAGGTGAGATCACTACCACTCCCCCTCAATGGGTGAATGGTATAATCCTTCCTAACCCAAACCTTCTTCAATAAAGGTGTAGAGACGTGAACATTTTCAAACTTGTCTACTCTAGACACACCTCCCATCATCATTACCAAACCCTCATAATCTTTCCTAGAAATAGAATTTTTATTTTTATACACATGAGGTTTCAATTTAAAACAGTTGGGTCGAATGTGACCAACTTTTCCACAATGATGACAAGTAGGGATAAACCTTTTAGGAGGTAGATTCCTAGGAGGATGGACGACTCTATATTTGGGGTAAGATACATAAGGTTCAATATGAATTTTCTTAACTTTCTTACCTTGTGAGGTCGAGGCAGCTGCTGTTTTTCTTTTAACCACAGAGTCTTCTACTTTTTCTGATTTAACAAATATTATCTCGGAAGTATAATCATTGTTAGAAGACAAAGCAACATGACAATCAAAACTTAACTCAGATTTATCACAATCAGAATTCTGAGTATGTAACATATTCTCAAGGGAATTGCTAGAGAATTTTTCCAATTGAGTTTCTGACTCTTTTAATTTATTCTCTAACAAATCAACTTTAGAACCTAAAACAGAATTTTCAGATTTTAAAGAATCAATTAAAGCATGTGATTCAGACAATTTAGTAACAATAGATTCATTCACATGTTTAAGATCTTGAAACTCCCCCAAACAATTTGTGTATTGATGTCTCAAAAGAGTGAATTTTTCCAACAAATTGTTGAAGGAGTTTATAAGATCATATTCCCCTTGAGAAGTATTCATAGCAAACAGGAGTCAACAGATCTCACTCAAGAATTTAATCCAAACAGAGTGAACCCGCTCTGATACCAATTGAAATATTCTAAACAGATAAATATCAAAACAAACATTCACCAAAATATGAACAATCACACACAAAGATTTTGGTGACGAAGAGGAAACCTTTTAGAAAACGTTCTAAAAGTAAAACCTCTCCAGGGCAGCCAAACCCAGGAAATCACTATCAAAAGATTATCTAGAGATTACAGACACTAGGAACACTTACAACCCTTTGCAAGACCTTGACTCTGTAAGATCGACAAGCCTACAACTCGTCTCCGCGCTCACAATCTTCTTCAACGTGATTCTCCTTTACCGGACCCTTCCGATAGACTTCTCAACCGTAGATTTATCAAAGGAATAATTAAAACTCTAAGAGATTCACTTTAACGCTCACCACATATGATCTCTCTTAGCACAGCCTCCGACGAACTCTCTGGGGGTGAAAATTCGTACTTCTATCTTCTATAATGATGTATATATACCCCCGACAAAACCCTAGACTTAAACCACTTAAAATCACGTTTTTGGGCCTCAAACTTACGGGGTGTCCGGACATGTTAATGGGCTGTCCGGACACGGCTTTGCGGAGCAAAATTTGAGTTTCTGGAAATGAGGTCCGGACCCGAGGAAGGCATGTCCGGACATGGGTGAAACAGCATTCTGGAAATGCTGTCCAGTCTTGATCAATAGCCCCGATCGATGGGCGTTTGTGGTCCGATTGAGCTGAAATTTTGCAGGGACGTTCATAACACATGAATCTACATTATGAACGGTGGAGATTGGATTCTGAGCATTCTATATCAGTGTTTGAGCTCGTGAACAGTAGCCTCTGCATTTTGGAACTGAATTAAGCCAACACAAGAACTAACACTTACTTCAACTTGAAGCAGGGGTAGCCACTATTGACCATGCCATCAATATTGTTGAGATAAAATAATTCTAGATTCACAAATGAAGCAGAATAAAAAATAATAATCAGTAACACAAGACACCAAAATTAAGTGGTTCGACTTAACAAGCCTACATTCATTGATGGAGACGATCTAGGAGAAATTTACTAATAAAAAGATGGAGTACAAAGAGTAATACAAACAAAACCACTCAAATCTAAAAATCTCAATACACTCAAGCTCACAAACACACAAAAAAAATTAAATACAAAAGAGAAATTTTTTATAAATTCTCTAAGTGAGGGGCTGTAATTTTTCTTCTACCCTCACCTCACACGGAGCTGCTGCCTCTCTCTTCTTGGTTTTTCTCACACGCAAAGCTGCAGCACACTACCACAGATTTCACTCAAAATGGAGCTACTGCCCTCTATCTCATTTTCCCTCTTACGAAGCTGCTGACAAGCTCACTTGGTCAAATGTGAGGCTAAAAGAGGTAAAAGTGGCTCAAGGATAAAAAAAAACCACAAAGCTGCAACCAAAGAATAAAAGGGCCCACCATGACTTGTGAAATACAAGTCATTATCCAACAAATATATTAAATTTATGGGTAGTTAATTATTGGCATATGAGGTGCTCTCTTTCTGTGAAAGGTGTGAAGGTAAATGCCACTTATTCTCGAAAACAGGAAACGCAAAAAAAAAATAAAAAAATAAAAAAGGAAAAAAGGTGAGGACCACTTCTTTATACTCTTATTATGATATTTTCTCAATGTTATTATGCCTGGATTTATGATCACGTGGAACTAATAGTTTGACTCAATGGAAGCTGGATCCGACTGGTAGAGAGGACGATTCAAACTTTCTGTTGGAGATACTGATATTGAAGAATATTCTGGCACTTTTTTTTTTTTTCTCTTGTAGGTATATTCTGGCACTTTTTTTTTTTTTTTTTTTTTTTGTGTAAATATGTTCAGGCACTTTGTTTTTCTTTTTTTTTTTTTTTTAATAAGTATGTTCTGGCACTTTGAATTCGTCATAATTTTGACTGTAAATGTCAGTCAATAGAGGAGCTTATGTGAAACACGATGGAGAGAATATCTTTTCAGTTCAAATGAATCGGAATTTGTCATAATTTTGACTGTAAATGTCAGTCAATAGAGGAGTTTCTGTGAAACACGATGGAGAGAATATCTTTTTCAGTTCAAATGAATCGGAGTATATTTAGTTAGCTGCAGTGAAAGAGTATTTTTAACTTTTTACTTTTTAAAATGATAAAAATTCTCATCCACTATAACTAACGAAATATTCTCCAGTTTAAATGAAATAAAAATGATCTTAATTCAAAGAGAAAAGGAGTGTTCAACCTTGATTAACATGGTGCTTATTACATTTTTTTTTCTTTTTTTTTTTTGAAAAATGTTTAAATAAAAGTGAATGATGCAAATAAAGCGTGAATTTATAACTTTTACATCATTATATTAATTTGTCAGTTATATTAAAAGTGTAAGTCAATGTAAGGAAATAAATTTAATTAATATTTTAACAAATATCATCATTAATTTGTTAAGGAAAAATCTCAGTAGCATCTGCGTATTTTCTTAGTTGTCCAAAAGGGGTGATCATGTCCAAGATGACATGTTTGTCTTCGAGTGCAGATGGTAGATAAGTTTGGTCTCTTATAATATTCCTCATTCGCTCTCTTTGCCGATGGCTAAAGAAAAGTCCTTGTACTATTCTTATCAAAATCAATTACAATATTTTTATTTTTTATATCACATTAATTATTTTTTATTATTATTTAAATAAAAAAATTATTATAAAACAATTTTTTTTTTTTTTTTACTTTTTTATTAAAAACATTGTTTTTCTTTTTCTTTTTTTTCGCCTATTCAATACAAGTCTTCGATCCTTGGCGTCATTCGTCCTAATGAGTCAATGACAATGATGTCACATTTGTGGAAACTAAGAAATAAGCTTTCTACCTTGACAGAAGGTGTTCGACTTTATACCTGAGTAATTTTCCAAAATGGATTATAGACCATTCGTCAAGGCAACTTGCTGGGAGAAGACTTTCTCATAAGAGAAGTCAAACTATTCTTGCTCACATTCATATCTATTAGCATCATTTTATTTTTATTTTTGGGTGAATGAGTAGCATCATTATTTATTCCGGTGGCATTTTTTCTGTAATTCCTATCTGCGGTGCCACCAGTTAGAGAGGGATGGTTACCTATACAAGGAAGCCATGGCTCTTCTTTGTTCTGCTTCTTGTCCTGTCTTACTACAGAGCATGCTTCTCCGTTGCAGGAGGAGATACCCTTTCAGCGGGTCAGTCTCTTTCAGCGAGTGCAACCATAATATCTGAAGGTAGCAATTTTGAGCTCGGTTTCTTCAGACCAGGTACTTCTTCAAAAATACCTAGGCATATGGTATAATAATAATCTTGATGTCAAAGAATATGTTTGGGTAGCAAACAGAGAGAACCCTTTGTCTGATGCACCTTCATCAAGACTTGTACTCTACGAAGATGGAAATCTAGTCCTGCTTAATGGTTCCTCCAACATACCAGTTTGGTCGACAAATTTGACACAACCCCTGTCAAACTCAACTGAAGCAGTTCTTGGTGATGATGGAAATTTTGTTTTAAGAGATAGTTCCAACCAGTATACTATATTTTGGCAGAGTTTCGACCATCCAACCGATACATGGCTCCCAGGTGCGAAGCTTGGGATCGATAAGATTACTGGAAAATCAAAGCAGCTTATTTCATGGAAAAATTCAGAAGATCCTGCACCAGGTATGTTCTCCTTCAGGTTAGCCCCAGATGGAAGCAGTCAATATATCTTGGAGTGGAACGGATCCCAAATGTATTGGAGTACTGGAGTTTGGAATAATAGTGAAAAATATTTCAGCTTAGCTCGTAACATGTTGATGAATTATATATCCAACCCCACTTTTGTGTCAAATAAAAATGAAAGCTATTTTACTTATTCTGTTAAAAACAGTTCTTCCAGTTCCAGAGTTAGGTTTGTCATTAAGTCTTCAGGGGTGCTCCGGCAACTCTCATGGTCGAACACATCTTGGGTTTGGACTTTATTTTGGTCTGAACCGGTAAAAGTATCTGATGTCTATGGTCTGTGTGGTGCATTTGGCGTGAAATATGGGAATAATTATGGGAATATCTCAAAGCCCTGTGTATGTCTAAATGGTTTTAAACCATTTTCAATTGAAGAAACTAACCAAAGCGATTGGTCAGGTGGTTGTGTGAGGAAATCCCCATTGCTCTGTGAGAATATTACTTATGCTAATGGCAAAAAAGATTGGTTCATGAAAATACCAAACGTGACATTGCTTAATAATTCAAAATCATATTTGGCAGCAAGCGCTACGAATTGTGAAGTGGCTTGCATGAATAATTGCTCTTGCACAGCCTATGCTTACAATAGCAGCAGGTGTATGATATGGGAAGGAGCTCTTTTGAACTTACAGAACCTCTCAAATGGTGGCGGGACTGGACAAGATATCTATCTCAGACTTGCTGCTAATGAGTATCAAAGTACCAAAGGCAGGATGAGTGAAATGAAATCTACACAAATTTATGTTATCTCTATTTCTGAATGAATACTTAATTCTCTATTATGGTTGAGCTAATAGTGATTCTTGTCATCATAATCAGGCAACAAACAGAAAGCGTGGGTGATTTTAGCCGTGCTGGTCCCTGCAACCGGGCTTATCTTATGCCTCTCAATTTGCTTTTCATGCAAGAGAAAGGTCAAACGCAAAAGTCAGCGTAAGTTCTTACCATACGTGGAAATCACTCTCAAAAAATTACATGCTAGCTATAGTCATTTGCCAAACGTAGCCTAAATCTAAGACTAGAAACCTGTGACATGTCCTTGCACTTAGAGTGTTAATTCACCTGGCCTCACAATGAAAAGCTTTTTAGTCTCATGATGATCAGTTGGTGAAGATAGTGCTCAGGCTCTTGAAACGATCCCTGGGGAGATCCTACAAACTACACCCTGGGGAAGGGCTGCCCTTTGCGGTTATTTAGCCATTTCTCTGAAAACTTATTTACCGTTGTGTACTGTCATGGCTCATAGTGTTATTTGATTTTCCACTAAATTCTTGTAATTCTATTTGAAACAGCAGAGGAGACTTCAAGATATGATCTGTTGTCATTTGATTTCAGTACTGAACTTCATAGAATCAATGATGGAACAGACACTAAAAGTAATGTGAATATAAGAGGGAAGAAAAAGGATGCTGACTTACCGGTGTTTAGTTATGAGAGTGTATCAGCTGCAACTAATAATTTCTCAACTACGAATAAGCTTGGACAAGGAGGTTTTGGACCAGTTTACAAGGTATATATGATTCATTCTCCTGATGAATTTGCTTCAAAACTATTAAGACAACCCATAATGGTAAACTTTCATGGAAGTTTAAAAGGCTTATGGTTCTCTTTTGTAGGGGAAATCACAAAGGGGGCAAGAAATTGCAGTAAAAATGCTTTCAAAAAGATCTGGACAGGGGCTTGAGGAGTTTAGAAATGAAACAATACTAATTGCCAAACTGCAGCACAGAAATCTTGTCAGACTCTTGGGTTGTTGTATGGAGCGAGATGAAAAAATGTTAATATATGAGTACATGCCTAATAAAAGTTTGGATTTCTACCTTTTTGGTGCGTGCATGTTTCATTATCATGCTTTTTATGATCCTTTTTTATTTTCAATTTTTCTTTTAGCATTAATTTTCTTAGTTGTACTGTTTAAACAGATCAAACCAAGAAAAGGATGTTAGATTGGAGAACACGCATACACATTATTGAAGGGATTGCCCAAGGGCTTCTTTATCTGCATCAATATTCAAGGTTTCGAATCATACATAGAGATCTAAAACCCAGTAACATTCTATTGGATAGTGAAATGAATCCGAAAATATCAGATTTTGGGATGGCTCGAATAGTTGGAGACAATGAAACACAAACAAATACACATCGAATTGTCGGAACTTAGTAAGTATGCAATCTATTTCATATCTAGTATCTGCAAAGAAAATGATTGGGGTACTAAAACTTTTACTACAATATTTTTATAAACTGATGTGACAGTTCATAATTGATAAAATAATTAAGAATATTGTATGATTGACAAATTAGTCACTAACTAATTTAATTAACAAGTCAAATTGTTTGCTTAATCATTTAAGAAATTATAGGCCGTTATGTTAAGTTTAGAAGGGGCTTATAGTAAAAGCTGTAGTATCTGTAGCAGCACTATATTTGCAATTCTTATATAAATTCACTAAGCGAGCTACTAATCAAGTTGTTTACAAAATTTTGAAATGCAGTGGCTATATGTCTCCCGAATATGCTATGGATGGTTTGTACTCGATAAAGTCTGATGTGTTTAGCTTTGGAGTATTGCTCCTAGAGATTTTAAGTGGCAAGAAGAATACTGGCTTCTATAACAGTAGTTCACTAAATCTTCTGAGATATGTGAGTTGTTTTTCTACTCTCCCAAATTCCTTATATTTTACATTAATTTTATAAATTAAAATTGTTCTAGTTTGTAATAAAATTTAGTCTGATTTTGAATCAAACTAGGCTTGGGAGTTGTGGAGAGATGATCGGAGTTTGGACTTGATGGAGCCAACAATAGGATATCCTTCCCCCACTTCTATTTTGCTGAGATTCATTAACATTGGGCTTCTTTGTGTCCAAGAAAGCCCGACTGATCGACCTACCATGCTTGACGTAGTCTCAATGATTATCAGTGAACATGCACCTCTACCTACACCCAAGGAACCTGCTTTTACCCGAGGTCGGAATGTGATGGACACAAATTCAACTATCAACAGTGCAGGAAATTGCTCAATATCCAACCTAACTATTTCAATAATGGAAGCTCGATAAATACTATTTCATACATCAAAGAAAAACAAAATTTTAGAACCAACATTTCCATCTTACATTTATGCATATTGAGATGCCACATGCAGCTAGAATATTGGGTTTCTATTTAGGTTTGATAATTTTGTTATCTACATATTTTCCATAGTTGAATGGAATCAAATCAATATAATTTTATTACTATTGTATTTACCTACCATCTTTCTCTTATAAATAGGGATTACTTGTATTATAAAGATCAATCAAGCAATAAGAGCAAAATGTAGCCCTTATGCCAAACTACCTGAAATCCATTTTCTTCAAAAAAAAATTTCCTCCACTTTTCTCCTTAGTTTTCAATTTCATTATGAAATCTTCACATACTAATGGGTGAATGTTTTCCCAAGTAATTCACTCATATTTTTCTTTTCTTTTTATTTTATTTTATTTACATGTCCACACAAGAGGGGGAAGAAAAAATCGAACTAATGACCTCCGCTTTATAAGGCGTGATCCCTAACTAATTGAGCTAACTCTTAGAGACTTTCTTTTCATTTTGTAAGAGTATTGGGTATGTTTATTAATGTGTTAGGCCATATAAAATCTATGCCCTATTGTATTGTAGAGACCAATTTGTAACCTAAAGTTCTTTCGCGCCAGATTTAACGGTCTTTGCTTGGAAACCTGAAGCCCAATCTTTTATCTGATATCTGAAGCCCAATGGGCTGGGTTGCACGTGTGTTTGATCCAATTAAGCCAACAAAGGCGTTTCCGGTTTCTCCTTTTCATTTGGATCTGCCCATCTCAACATGCAGCACCGAATTACTGGCCCAAGAGAAAAGTTGCAACCCTGAAACCAATAATTATAATAATAATAATAAGGGAAAAGTCCACATACCCCCCTCAAACTACCACCCAATTGACAATATCCCCCCCAAACTTTCAATTGTGACAATGTCCCCTCCAAACTACCAAAACATTGTCAATGTCCCCTCCCAAGACTAGCAATAAGACAAAAATGTCCCTATAGATTTCTCAATAAGACAAAAATACCCCTATAAATTCAAAAAAAAAAAAATTGATTTTTAAAAAAAATGAAAAATTTTAATTTAAAGATTATATTTTTTTAAAAAAAAAAAACAAATTTTTTTAAACAAAAATTTTAATTTTTTTTAAACGGAAATTTTTATTAAAAAAAAAATATTTTTTTTATTTAGTTTTAAAAAACAAAAAATTTCATTTTATTAAACGAAAATTTTATTTTTTAAAACGTAAATTTTTATTTAAATAAAATTATAAAACAAAAATTAAAAAAAACAAAAAACAAAAATTTTCAGTTTTTATAAAAATAAAAAAAAATTAAAAAAAAATAAAAAAAAAAATCTAATTTTTTTTTTAATTTTTTTATTATAAAATTGATTTAAAAATAAAAAATAAAAAATAAGCCATCGTTTGGATTTTTTTTTTTTTTTTGTTAGTTTTAGGTTTTTTCTAGAAGTTTTAGTTTTTATTTTTATTTTTATTTTTTTATTTTACTAAGGGTAATTTAGTCATTGGGGGGAACATTGACAATTTTTTGTAGTTTGGGAGGGACATTGTCAATTGAGTGGTAGTTTGAGGGGATTATATGGACTTTTCCCTAATAATAATAAACAATTTTTGTTAATCTAAAAAGAATGATGGATGACAATCAACATCGGATATCCAATTTTGCAGAGTGCTTTTAAGGGAGAAAAGAAAAGGAAATTGTTAACTGATCAAGAGTTGCAAACAATAATTATAATATTTATCAAAAAAAATTGTAATGACCCAAATCACCAAACTACTAGCCAATCCACTAGAATACAAGTAAAACAAACAAAATTATTTATTGCAAAAATTGGTACCTTTAGAAGCTCGTTGGATTCGAGGGTTTCAATGAAGGAAGAAACCACATTAGCGGTACAGCTAATTAATAGATGGATGGAGTAGTAGAAGAACAGAAGATCCAAAGAGAATTCCAGCTTCGAAGAACCTAATGGGGGCAACGATTGGTGCAGCCTTTGAGGTGGCGCTTATTGTTTTGTCTGTAATCTATTAGGGAGAAGGTGGAAGAGGGTTTGGGATGTTTTTGTTGGCTTACGATTTTTCACGAAGAAACATTCAGTTTTCTCTCTAGGATATAAAAAACTGGAGAAGAACAGTTTCCCATGTTTTGAGATTGTGGGAGTAACGTGAATTTGCTCTGTAACGACCTGGTGATTTCAGTTTTCTCTCTAGGCTAATACACTAGAGGAGAAGGATAGTTTCCCATGTTTTTGAGATTGTGGAAGTAACGTGAATTTGGTGTTGTATCGATCTGGTGTTATTTAAAGTTTTTCTATGGCTGAAGATTTGGCGAATATGTGGGCAAAATTCTCTTTGTCTGAAGAAGAGGATGTGGATATAGATATTCAGGCGACAGATTTTCATGAGGTGACCATCAGAGGTCAGGCATGCATTGTTGGAAGACTGGTGGCGGATAGATATGTGAGTATGGAGACAATCAAAAATACTCTTTTACAATGGTGGAGGCCGGTGGGAAATCTAACGTTCAAAGTTCTAGGGGATAATCTATTCCTAATTGAATTTGAACATGGGACGGACAAAAAGCGAGTATTGGAGGGCCGACCTTGGGTTTTTTAGGGCAACCTATTTATGGTTGAGGATTATGATTGGCGCATTTCACCGACGCAACTCAAATTCGATAAGGCCTCCTTCTGGGTGCGGATGTTTAATTTGCCTTTGGGGTGTATGAGGAGAGAGGTTGGGCGTAAGATTGGCTCTTCGGTGGGGGTTGTGGAGGAGATTGATAGTGATAAAGATGGGGTTGGATGGGGTGAGTTCTTGCGTGTGAAAATACTCATAGATTTGTATAAACCACTTGCAAGGGGAAGAAAGATGAAACTCGATGGGAACTCAATTTTGATTGCTTTCAAATACGAAAGCCTTCCGAAATTTTGTTTTCATTGCAGGGTGATTAGGCATGGTCATGAGGGATGTATGAAGCGGAGTGACCTGCGTAACCAGGGAGGCATGAACGATTTTGACCCATGGCTATGAGCTGCTTCACCAACCCGTAGAGCAGAACGGAACCATGGGGGATACGCCCCCAAGTCAGGGAGAACCTTACCAGAAACTCACGCTCAAGATGGACGACCATGTCGTTGGACTGGTGGAGCTCGGCGGGGAGAAGATCTGAGAAGAACTGGAGAAGATTCCGACGGCTGTGGAGATTCAGATGGAATATTTCAGGAAAGTAATTTTTTCTCTCTCAAAAAGGGGAAAGGCAATGATTCTGGCGGAAAACAAGGAGATGGAGTGGGATATTCCCATGTAGAGGAACAAGCTGAAAAGGAAAGCCAATTTATTGGCAATAATGGGGCAACGGCTACTCGATATGGGGGATCGCATAATGGGAAAAAAATCTCAGCTAATTCTAGAAATATGTGGGAGAAAACCCTCCTCCAGACCAACGACAGATGTCACAAAAGGGTCTATGGTCCAAGGTGCAGGGAAACATAAGAGAGAGCCCACATGAAAAGTTGGGGCTTGATGGAGACACACGGTCCAGCCCAGGAGGTTCTTACATGGGGCCAAAACTTGTAGACATTGAGAAAACAATTAAAGAAGCCCAAACTAGTAGTAACGGACAAAGGGGTCCTGAAGGAGAAAACGTAGAAAGGGCAATGGCGACATGGAAAAGGAAGGAGAGGGAATGGGCAGCTGGGAGTGAGGGTATTTTATCTGAAACACAAGGGAGTAGAAAAAAGGAGACAAATGAAGATGGCCAACGTGTGGGCCAAACAAAGAAGGGAAGGAAAGAAACTACAGTGGGTGTGTTAAATATTGGTTTGGGATTGGCGGAGGCTGAAATCCAGCCCCGCCGACCCCAATGATTATCCTCAGTTGGAACTACCAGGGGCTTGAGAACCTCCTGACAGTTCATGATCTTTGTCGAATGGTGAATGATAAGAAACCCAATTTGGTTTTCCTTATGGAAACCAAAATGCGAAGGAAAAAAATGGAAAATGTACGAATTAAGCTAGGCTTCTCTAGCATGTTTGTAGTGAATTGTGTTGGGAGAAGTGGAGGTTTTGGGGCTTTTTTGGGGGGAGGATGAAAGGGTGGATATACAAAATTTTAGTCACAGGCATATTAATGCTGTAATATGCGGCCCTAATATAAATTTGCAATGGAAGTTCATGGGATTTTACGGACATCCGGAGGCTCCCAAAAGACATTAGGTGTGGCCTCTATTGAAGCACTTGGCTCGACTTGACCCTTTGCCATGGGTGTGTATTGGAGACTTCAACGAGGTGATCAATGGTACTGAAAAATTGGGGGGGGGGGGGGGGGGGAATATGAGGCAAAGCAGTCTTATGCAAGATTTCCAACAAACCTTGGAGGAGTGTGATCTGGCTGATCTTGGATATTGTGGGCCCAAATACACATGGAGCAATTGCCAAGAAGGTCTGAATTTTGTCAAAGAAAGACTTGACAGAGGAGTAGCAAACCAAGAGTGGCGGGATTATTTTCCAGAGGCAGTGGTAAATGTGGAAGCCGCAGTATCTTCAGATCATTCACCCTTATTTTTAAGTCTGATTAAAAGTGCTCAAAGAGAAAAGGTGCTGAAGCAATTCAGATTTGAAGCACGATGGGCATTGGAGGAGGGGTTAAAGGAAACAATTTCCAAGGCATGGAATCAGCCCATTTATCAGAATTCAGGCTGGGATTTGATGGAATAGAAACTAAGTGCATGTATCCAGGGAGTAAGCTAATGGAAGAAGCATACGCAAGGTCCAAAGCCAGCCAATGTTAAACACATGCGTGAACGCCTGGCGGACATGCAAGGGAGTACTGAAGGTGGGCTGGACAGTGCTGAAATAAATCATCTTAGGCGTGATATCCAAAAACAAATGGAGATGGAAGATATGTGGTGGCGCCAGAGGACAAAAGTGGACTGGCTTAAGCATGGAGATAGAAATACAAAATATTTTCATGCTTGTGCTAGTTCAAGGAGGAAAAAAAAAATCAAATTGAAAAAATAAAAGATGAGATGGGACAGTGGTGGGAGACTCCGGATGGAATGGGCGGGGCCTTCGTGAATTATTTCACTCATTTGTTTTCGGCTGGACAAGAAGGAGCACTGGAACCATGTTTGCAGCACTTAAGTGTTAAAGTTTCGGATAGCATGAATAATGAGCTGATGGAGGCTTTCACTATAGAGGAGGTTAGCACTGCTTTGCACCAAATGGGACCTCTAAAAGCCCCTGGACCTGATGGACTGAATGCTTGCTTTTTCCAGAAAAATTGGGAAATCATGGGGGAGGAGGTATGTAATGGAATTCTAAATATTCTCAACTCTAGGAGTATGCCCCCTAATTTAAATTTAACACACATTGCTCTTATTCCAAAAATCAAAAATCCGGAGTGTGTATCTGAATTTCGTCCCATAAGCCTCTGTAATGTTTTATATAAGCTTATCTCTAAGGTTCTAGCTAATAAACTTAAAAAAAATCCTTCCACTTATCATATCCCCCTCACAAAGCGCCTTTATCCCGAGTAGATTGATTTCAGATAATATATTGGCGGCTTATGAAACACTCCATACGATGCACACAGGTATGAGGGGAAAGAAGGGTTTTATGGCCGTTAAGCTAGATATGAGTAAAGCGTATGATAGGGTTGAATGGAGATTTTTAGAGGCAGTTATGAGGAAAATGGGTTTTAATGAACAATGGATACAACTAGTGATGATGTGTGTCTCTTCAGTACATTATGCAATAATGGTTAACGGAGAACCATGGGGACATATATTTCCAACTAGAGGTATTAGGCAGGGTGACCCAATTTCACCTTACCTTTTTCCTTTTGTGTGCGAAGGCTCTAAGTGCTATAGTGACAAATGCGAATAGGGAGGGGCTTTTGTCGAGGGTTCCCACTTCTAAGGAGGGCCCAAAAATAAGCCACCTCTTTTTTACAGATGATAGTTTATTGTTTTGCAGGGCAAATCTTGAGCAATTGAGCAATTTGACGGCAATTTTGCAAACTTATGAGGAGGCATCGGGGCAAAAAATGAACAATAACAAGACTTGTATTTTTTTCAGTAAAAATACATTGAAGGTTGAGAAGGATTCTATTTTGGAGTTTGCTGGTATCCCTGTTTCCCATAGTTATGACAAATACTTGGGCCTACTTGCCCTTGTAGGTCGTTCACGTGTAAATGCTTTCAAGAGTATCATGGAGAGGGTACGGAAACGACTTCAGGATTGGAAGCTTCGTTTTCTTTCTCAAGTTGGAAAGGAAATATTATTGAAGGCGGTTATCCAAGCCATTTCATCATATTGCATGAGTGTCGTCCTCCTTCCAAAGACTTTGTGTGTGGAGATCAATACTCTTATGAGTCGCTTTTGGTGGGGGCACAAAGAGAGGGATAAAAAAATTGCGTGGATGAGTTGGAGTAAAATGGGGCTCCCTAAAGAAAGGGGAGGGATGGGCTTTCGTGATCTCACTTGTTTTAACAAAGCACTTTTGGCAAAACAAGTTTGAAGGATGTGGACGGAGCCGGATAGCTTAATTGCACATATCATGAAAAGCAAGTACTTCCCAGAGTGTTCAATTCTTGAGGCCTCATTAAGGAAAAAATCGTCATTTGCGTGGCGTAGTATTCAAAGTTCATGTGCTCTACTCAAGGAAGGCTTGGTATGGCGATTTGGAAATGGTCAAAAAGCTCGAATTTGGGAAGACAGGTGGCTTCCGGTCCCTTCTACTTTTCGGGTGCAATCCCCTCCACAGCTGCTTGATCCGAAGGCCACAGTCAATCAACTTTTTGATGCAGCTGGATGTGGGTGGCAGCAACCCCTGGTAGAACAACTATTCTCCAAAGAGGAGAGCACGGTGATCCATTCACTGCCCATTAGCCATACTAATCAAGAGGACAGGCTCATATGGATGGGAACAACCAAGGGGACCTTCTCAGTCAGGAGTGCATACCATATCCAAAAAGATTGGGAAACACCAAAGGAGGCAGCGTGCTCATCTCAAAAGGAGGTAAGTCCGATCTGGAAGGCGATTTGGAAACTTAATATACCCAATGTGGAAAAGGTTTTTTTCTGGAAGGCATGCCATAATATCTTGCCTACACGTGATAACCTTGTTCGAAGAAAAATTATTTCTGACCCAAGCTGCCCGGTGTGTGGAATTGAAGCAGAAACAACAGCTCATATTCTGTGGTATTGCCCTTCGGCGCAAGATGTATGGAGTGGGGCGTGTAGAAAATTTCAAAAAAGTGTCTTCAATGATACTGACTTCCTCCAAGTGGCCAATGGCATGTTAAAGAAATGTGATTCTGATGAGTTTCAGATGTTTGTGGGCATTGCTAGGAGAATTTGGTTACAAAGGAATACACTTATCCATGAAGGGTCCTTTTCTCCTCCAAATGAGATCGTCAATAGTGCAGCAAATGCAATGGGAGCATTTCACCAAGTGCAGGAGCAGCAATACACAGTTGCGACGCAGGGGGTTTCTCCTTGCTTGAGTACGTGGTTGGCTCCCCCTCACAACTGGGTTAAAGCGAATTGGGATGTGGCTATTGGAAAGCAATCTGGCTGGGTTGGACTGGGAGCAGTTATACTGGATCAACAAGGTAATATGGTTGCAGCAAAAAGTGTAACTCGAAAAGGCCTCATCGAGCCAGTTGCTGCAGAAGCTTTGGCAGCTCTCATGGCTGTTCAGCTGTCCCGTGAAATGGGTTTTTCACGTTTATGGCTGGAGGGTGACGCGAAGACAGTTGTTGATGCAGTGAACTCGACCGAGCCAGATTGGAGCAGAATCGGACACTTAGTGGATGATCTTCGGATGGAAATTCAGACCTTCAATAGCTGGAAAGTGGCTTACGTTAGATGGGAGGCCAACCATGTAGCGCATATGTTGGCCAGGATGGCCACAACACAGATTATGGATAGGTTGTGGACTTTTGTACCACCTGATTGTATTGCTGAAAATATTGTTTCAGAGCAAACTGCTCTGTCCCATTGATGAGTATAAATGAAAGCACCACTGTTTTATCAAAAAAAAAAACCACATTAGCGGTAACTCCAGACTTGCCCACCAATTGGGACTTGAGCTTCTTCCCCAAGCTGTGCGCGTACGACGCGAGCTCCTTCTTCTCCTTCACACTCAGACTCGGCAATGAAGACGACGAAGAACCCACTCCCATCACGCGGGATCCCTCCTCCTCTCTCCCTCCCGCTTCCAACTCTTCGCTTCCACTCTCTACTTCCCCATCAAATTCTTCAATCTCTTCTTCTTCTTCATCATTATCTTCATCTTCTTCTTCTTCTAGGTGTTGTAAGGATGGAGATGGGTCATTGGGAAGAGGAGGGGAGGTTGCGAGAGTTGAGAAAGAGTGGCAGAAGAGGGGAGGGAGAGATTTGGTGAAGTGGGTCATTTTGCGAAGTGGGGTTTGGAGGAGGGGTTAGGAAAGAGTGGCAGTTGTTGTGGTGGCGGTGGACGGAGGAGGTGGTAGAGCATGTGAGATGATGCCGCCATATTTCTCTCTTCGGTCGCTCCCAACCACAGCCGCAACTGCTCTTAATGATAATGCTATTTGTCATTGTTCTGTTCCTCTATATTCCACGCGGCGTGGTGGATTGGGAATAAGGAGGGTGACAAATAAGAGAAATGCTACTGCGCCATTATTTTGTTCAACTTTGGCCTACTTTTGTCTTATTTTTTAATTTAAAAAATAAAAAATAAAAGATTTTTTTGAAGCAATAATTTTTATTTTGGTTTTTTTTATGGTTTTTTTTTTAAATAAAAACTGTATTTTACTTCAAAAATTTTTTTCTTATTTTTTAATTTAAAAAGGTTTCAGAAGCAATAATTTTTATTTTGGTCCTTCTTTTATTTGGTATTTTTTAAAAAAATAAAAGTTGTATTTTTCTTCATAATAATGACCATTTTTTAAAAAAAAAAAATTGTCATTATTATGAATAAAAGTACAATCTTTATTTTTTAAAAAAAAATACTAAATAAAAGAAGCACCAAAATAAAAATTATTGCTTCAGAAACTTTTTTAATTTTTAATTTTCTTATTTTTTAAATTAAAAAATATGAAAAAAGCTGGCCCAAAGTTGACCTCAAGTTGCAGCTGTATCATTCCTCGACAAATAATATTACTCACACCAACTACTATTCACTATAATGACCGATCTAATAGTTTTCAATTCACCTCTAATTTTAAAAAAAAAATAAAAAATATAGCAAATCAATAGTAATAAAATATTTGTGTAATATATATCATTACTCTATTTTAGTAATCGGTCTACTTGCATAACATTGAAGTTGTGACAAATAAATTTTTAGAATTTCAACCGTAAAAGCACTCTCACTTCATGGCGTCCTTAAGTTAATGTGACATTATCCCTTAGTTATTTGATTAGTCATTGTTTTAAAAACAAAAAACAAAAAAACAAAAAAAAAACAACAATAGGCATTATAACTTGAGGCCCATGAAATGGAATTAGGATCCTCGTCATTTTATTTGAACGGGAAAATATACAGTTAGTTATATTGAAGGCGTATTTTTGTCTCTTCAAAAAGTGAAAAGACAAAAATACTTCTTCAATATAATTAACTGGATATTATCCAGTTCAAATGAACTGGAGATAATTTTGTTCCAATTAAATGAGGTATAATATATAGTATCCATATTACTCTTCAAGGGTGACAAATAGCTCCCATAATATAATTAGAAGAGTAATGAGAAACTACAATAATATCCTATAAGTTCATAACTATCTCACTTGCTTATGTGAGATTAAAAATAAAAAATCAACAAATGATCCTAGAAAAACCATGAACTACAGGATAATTATAAATATATAAAAATATATAATTATAGTTTTATATATTTTTTTATTGTAGGTGTCATGTGTCATAATATAATTAGTGTTGACGACTTGACTTATCATTTGATGGTTTCAGTCCAAAAAATTAGGGCCGGCAATTTTGACACGACCCGCAAATCCGACACGAACACGACACGAAAAAACAGGTATTGGGTTTGGGCTAATCGGGTTCGGGTCGTAATCGGGTCTACCCGATTAAGACCCGGAAATTTCGTGTCTGGCGGGTCGACCCGCCAGACACGATTACTGTGCGGGTCTGCCGGGTCGACCCGCCAGACCCGCATAGTATCCGGGTCTGGCGGGTCGACCCATCAGACCCGGTTTTTTTTTCCTTTTTCCTGGACACGTGACCCGCCAACCCGGCAACCCGGTTTTATTTTTCTTGGTTTTTTTCTGGACCCGGGTCAGCAGCTCACGCACCCGGTTTTTTCTGATTTTTCCGTGCCAGCAGCTCACGCACGGGTCTCTCATTATTTTTGGTAGGGAGGAGGAGAAGTGGGAGAATGGATAAGGGTGGACATTGGAAGGAGGAAATGGGAAGTTGATTATTACTTTCTCTTCTTGTTGGTATAGTGGGAAAGGAAGGGGATGGATGATGTGTTTCCATATGGGCCCACCATGTTCCATCCAGTTGCAGCAAAAATAGGAGGAAAGCAGGAGATAAAATGACATGAATAAGTGGTTTGAATGGTGTCAAGGTAATCGCTGATTCGCTATGAATAGTTACAAGATACTTTTTCATCCTTCCCAACAAAAGTTTGTATAAGAAAAACAACCCCTTCGTCATTTTTTTTCTAATTTTTTTTTTTCCATCCTTCCTATTCATTCCTCTTACTTTTCTAGCCCCCCTACCAAAAAGACCCTAAAATTGGAGGTGTTTCAGGCATCTTTTAGATGTTTAGCTGGTATAAGTGGACTATTTTAATAAATGAACTTACTTGTTTTAACTTTTAACTTTTAAGTTTAGGTGAAATTATGAGTTTAGTAATTTATTTTGGAGTACAATTTGTCAATTACGGTCACTTTCCAATTTTTTTTTTTTTCTTATCCTTTATTAAAACCTTTAATCTCTTAGAAGTTAGAACTCAATTTTTTGCATTGACTATATTGAATCATTGATGTATTAGTATTATTATTACAATTTTGAATTTTTTTTTAAAAAAAAAATAAATAAATTATAGTTTAGGGTAATCGGGTCGTGTCGGGTCGTGTCGGGTCGTGTCTACCCATTTATACCCGGTTATTTTAAACGGGTAAAACGGGTCGTGTCGGGTTACCCGATTATTTTCGTGTCATAATCGTGTCAACCCGATTACCCGTTTAGATAAACGGGTCGTGTCTGGATATAGGCTAATCGTGTAACGGGTACCCGCGGGTCTAATCGGGTCGTGTATGGGTACCCATTTTGCCACCCCTACAAAAAATAGATGAAGTTGAGTGCATGAACCTATTTATTATTTTTGCATACCGCATAGAGCTCTCATGACATTTTTATATTTATTGTAAATTAATGTAAACATTGGGACTGATTTATTTATTTTTCATACTTTTTCCTTTTTCTTTTCAAAACAAAAATGTAAATGAATAATATAAAATACTCAAAACTATGTCACATTAAGACAATTTTTTTTTTCCTTAAAAAAAAATCACCTAAACAAAGTGACTCTAGAACCTACCCACACAAACTCCAACCTCAACCCTCAACTCCAAGTATTGGTTTTTTTTTTTTTTTTTTTTTTCTAATTATCTTAAAAAAAAAAAAAAAAAAAAGAGTAGGCCTGGAAAATCAATTGTAGCTATCTTACTTGGGCGTGACCATAATAGCACCGACCCACTGGGAGTTGTACAGGAGAGGTCTAGATAGTAAAAATCACAGGTGCTCCCTCAAGTCAGGCTGAGCCATAGTCTGACTCAACCCTACCAAAGCATCAATGAAAATCTAAAATAATTAATACAAATCAGACATATGTGAAAAATCTACATTTCAGAAATTTCTTTTAGTCTTACTTCAACTTGAAGCAGGGCTAGCCACTATTGGCCATGCCATCAATATGTTAAATTGCATGGGTAGTTAATTATTTGACACATGAGGATTGAGGGTGCTCTCTTTTTGTGAAATGTAAGGTAAAGGGCCTACAGGGTACTTATGAGATTTATGCCAGGAATTATATGATCACGTGGAAATAATGGTTCGACTCAAGTTGATCCAAACTTTGCTTTTAAAGGATATTAGGGGCAGTTTGAATTAGTCATAATGTTGACTGAAATGGCAGTCAACATTAGCTTCTGTGAAAAAGGACCGAGGGTGTTCTAGCTTGATCCACTTGGCAATTCAACGTACGATTATTCATCTATCTCGCTCCCTTCTTGGATCAGATTTTGGCGAAACAAGGGATTTTACTTGTTCTATTGTTGGATAAAAATAATTCTTAAATCAGGTATTCAACCCTATACGGCTATACTGATGACAATTTTAATTATTTAATTTATATTTTAATAAGTATTTTCTTAGTGGTCCCACAATGGGTGATCATGTTCAACACGACATTTTTTTATTTTTTTATTTTTTTAACGTAAGTCAACACGAACATGTTATGATCCCACAACTCCGCCCACAGAAATACTACAAGTGTTCGATCCTTGGCATCTTGCGAATGCGTGCCAATCAATTTGTTTCGCAAAATTGTTTAGCGGGGTTTATATATATATATATATATATATATATTAGTTGTGATGTAATATAAAAGTGTTAATAATTTTAAGTATTTTATGAATATTTTATAAGAAAAAATATAAAAAAGTCACTCAAAACTATTAGTAGTTTATAATAAAGTCTCCAATGTTTCGAAATGTATTAAAATAGCCTCTAAGCTAGTAAAATATATCAAAAATGCTACTTATTCTTTTATATTCCTATAATACCCCTATTCTTTTAACAAATAAAATAATAAAATAATTGTTAAAAAAAAAAACCAAACAATTTTTTTTTAAAAAAAAAAAAACCAATGGACGAATAAATAAAAAAAAAAAGTATTTTGGAACAAATAAATAATTAGTTATTGTAGTTGGCTTAAATTACAAATTGTTTCATATCGTAGTAAAGTAAAATAAATTTGGTAGTTTGATTGGCTACATTAGTACCTTTTCTTTTTCTTTTTTTTCGAATATCTCAAGAATTATACATTTGATTTTACTTTAATACAACATGAAGTAATTTGTAATTTATGTCAACTACAGTGACTAATTATTTATTATTTATTCCAAAAAAAACTTTTTGTTCCGTTTTTTTTCGCCCATTGGTTTTCTTGTATTTTTTTAAACAATTATTTTATTATTTTATTTGTTAAAAGAACATGGGTATTGTAGGAACATAAAAAATAAATGGTCTTTTTGATACATTTTGATAGTTTTTGGGACTATTTTAGTACCTTTTGAACAATAAAAAGCTATATTACAAACGATTAATAGTTTGGAAAGCATTAGAAAAAAATAAAAAAATAGTTTGGAAAGCTTTTTTTATATTTTTTTATATTTTATATTTTGAATTGTTTGTTAATATTTTTTTTTTTAAATGTCTTATCTTGGACTTGAGGAACCTTCAAGCTAACGTCTGTATGTGGCGTGCTCTCCTTCAATGGAAAATCATTCTCTGTAGTAAGACAGAATAAGAAGCAGAACAAAGACGTACGAGCCATGGCTTACTTGTGCAGCTAGCATTTCCCCTGTTTTTCTTTGTTTTAAATTCTCAAAAAAAAATTAAAAATTAAAAATTAAAATACATATATATTATCAAACAACCCAATTCAGGGGCAAGTCCACCCGTAGCCTGATTTGCAAACTTATGTTCGCTGCAGCCGTGTACGCTATATGGAGAGAAAGAAACGCGAGATCCCATCATGATCAAGCTAGACATGTGTATACTGTTATTCAGGATAACATGTTTTGTGTCGGGGCTAGAATCAACTCCCTCCAGGGTCTTGATCCATCTCAGGAAAACAGATGGCTTCAAAGAGCATGGGGAGTCTCGGAGGAGATATTTAGGAAAAAGTAGAGCTGTCTATGTTGGCTTATTGAGTTGAGATGGGGTCCTTGTGATCCCCTCTTAGACTAGTCTCTCGTGTTGTTTTTGTATTCTGGGGTATGCCCCTGTGCCTTTGTATAGTTTCTCTTTGGATATAATACTTATCCAAAAAAAAAAAAAAACTTTGGGATTGCTGAATAAAAGACTTATATACATACGTAACCCAGATCAGTGGTCGTCTGGGTGTTTGTGGCCTCATCGTGCTCAGTACGCGAAGGACCCGGCCAATCAAATCTTCTCTGGCACGGATTTAGAGCTCGACTGAAAGGAGAGGGTAGGATGCCGCCTCTTTAGAACTAAAGGTCGGTTAGCCATATGCCATGGGGCTCGGTCAAGCACAGAAACCAAATTCTCCTCATTTTTAAATTTAAAGAAGTAGAAACCGCTATTAGAAGACAATACTTCTTCTAATCCCAAACTATCCCATAGCCTATGAGAGCAAGCAAGAACAGTTACTATCTCGTTATCATATCCTGCAGAGTAAGCAATACCAACTACTCTCTCAACTGGTAACCTCTTTTCAACAGGGGGGAAGTCGCTCCTACTTCTAGTCATACCTCTACTCTAGTTTGACCTCTTACCGATTCTAGAGGCCTTAAGCGAGCATTCAGTAAAAGCAAATACAATACAAGATTAACCTTGCCCTTGTTTACTTTTTTTGGGGCTAGCTAACCATAGAGAGGAGAGCCCGTTAAGGTAGTAGATAGACTGAGGTGATCACTACTCGATGTCGGAAGGTTTGGCACATTGGACCGGAATTGTGATTGGCATACTAATGGAAGCAGTCATCACTTTTATAAGAATCTCGAGTTTAAAGCACTTTTACGGCTTTGCCTGACCTTCCCGATTCACTAACAAAAGATGAAAGCAAGAAGGATGTGATGTGTGTGCAACTCCATCAACTAAAACAACATATCCGAAAAGAGGATTCGAATTTCATTAATGAAAAAGAACGACGATCAATAAACGATCTTTCTTTAGTTATAGAGTAGACGGTTTTGAACGGAGAATGCAGAATAGAATCATCTGAATAATTGTATGATATTCCATCTAGCTGGGGTTGACTTTCTCTCACCAGGAAAGGGGGAGACCCAATAAAGCAGATGAATGGGGGATTCAGTAGCACGGACACCATTCCGAAGCAATGGAAAGAAGGCACCACAACTTAGTCAACTAGAACAACAGGCAAGGAAGCAAACTTCAGAACATAAAATACTTTTCAAACACAAAAATAATTTTTTTATTTATGTAACATGAAAATACGGTTTTGTTAAATCATCAAAATACGTTTTGACTTGACTGAGCACTGTGCCGATATCTTCTAGCAACATTGCGTCATTTCTCCTCTGGCGTTCTGCTAAATATTACTATATGCAGATGCAGCGTTGCAAGTCAGAGAGGAGGGATGGTTACCTATACAAGGAAGCCATGGCTCTTCTTTGTTCTGCTTCTTGTCCTGTCTTACTACAGAGCTTGCTTCTCCGATGCAGGAGGAGATACCCTTTCAGCGGGTCAGTCTCTTTCAGTGAGTACAACCATAATATCTGAAGGAAGCAATTTTGAACTCGGTTTCTTCAGACCAGGTACTTCTTTAAAAATATACTTGGGCATATGGTTTAATAATAATCTTGATGTCAAAGATTTTGTATGGGTAGCAAACAGAGAAAACCCTTTGTCTGATCCATCTTCATCAAGACTCGAACTCTCCGAAGATGGCAATCTACTCCTGCTTGACGCTTCCTCCAACATACCATTTTGGTCGACAAATTTGACACATCCCCTGTCAAACTCAACTGAAGCAGTTCTTGGTGATAATGGAAATTTTGTTTTAAGAGATAGTTCCAACCAGAATACTATATTTTGGGAGAGTTTCGACCATCCAACCGATACATGGCTGCCAGGTGCAAAGCTTGGGATCGACAAGGTTACTGGAAAACTACAGCAGCTCATTTCATGGAAAAATTCACAAGATCCTGCACCAGGTATGTTCTCCTTCAGGTTAGCCCGAGATGGAAGCAGTCAATTTATCTTGGAGTGGAACAGATCCCAAACGTATGCGAGCTCTGGATTTTGGAATGGAGAATATTTCAGCTTAGCTGGTGACATGTTCATGAATTATATATCCAGCGCCACTTTTGTGTCAAATGAAAATGAAAGCTATTTTACTTATTCTGTTAAAAACATTTCTTCCAGTTCCCGACTTAGGTTTGCCATTAAGTCTTCAGGGGAGATCCAGCAATACTCATGGTCGAACAAATCTTGGGGTTGGATTTTATTTTGGTCTCGGCCGGTAAATATATCTGATGTCTATGGTTTGTGTGGTGCATTTGGCGTGAATTATGGGAGTACCTCAAACCCCTGTGAATGTCTAAATGGTTTTAAACCATTTTCAATTGAAGAAACTAACCTAAGTGATTGGTCAGGTGGTTGTGTGAGGAAATCCCCTTTGCAATGTGAGAATATTACTTATGCTAATGCCAAAAAAGATTGGTTCATGAAAATACCAAACGTGAGATTGCCTGTTAATTCAAAAGCATATGGTGCTATGAATTGTGAAGTAGCTTGCATGAATAATTGCTCTTGCACAGCTTATGCTTACAATAGCAGTGGGTGTATGATATGGGAAGGAGCTCTTTTGAACTTACAGCAACTCTCAGATGGTGGCGAGGTTGGACAAGATATCTATCTCAGACTTGCTGCTGATGAGTATCAAAGTACCAAAGGCAGGATGAGTGAAATGAAATCTACACAAATTTATGTTATCTCTATTTCTGAATGAATACTTAATTCTCTATATATTATGGTTTAGCTAATAGTGATTTTTGTCATCATAATCAGGCAACAAACGGAAAGTGTGGGTGATTTTAGCCGTGCTGGTCCCTGTGGTAGGGCTTATCTTATGCCTCTCAATTTGCTTTTCATGCAAGAGAAAGCTCAAACGCAAAAGTCAGCGTAAGTTCTAACCATACATAGAAATCACTCACAAAAAATTACATGCTAGCTATAGTCATTTGCCAAACGGAGCCTAAATTTAAGACTAGAAATCTGTGACATGTCCTTGCTCTTAGAGTGTCAACTCACCTGGCCTCACAATGAAAAGCTTTTTAGTCTCATGACGATCAGCCGGTGAAGATAGTGCTCAGGCTCTTGTGTACTGATATGGCTCATAGTGTTATTTGATTTTCCGCTAAATTATTGTCATTCTATATGAAACAGGAGAGGAGACTTCAAGATATGATCTATTGACATTTGATTTCAGTACTGAACTTCATGGAATAAATGATGGAACAGACACTAAAAGTAATGTGAATATAAGAGGGAAGAAGAAGGATGTTGAGTTACCGGTGTTCAGTTATGAGAGTGTATCAGCTGCAACTAATAATTTCTCGACTGCGAATAAGCTTGGACAAGGAGGTTTTGGACCAGTTTACAAGGTATATATGATTCATTCTCCTTATGAATTTGCTTCAAAGCTATTAAGACAACCCATAATGGTAAACTTTCATGGAAGTTTAAAAGGCTTATGGTTCTCTTTCGTAGGGGAAATCACAAATGGGGCAAGAAATTGCAGTAAAAATGCTTTCAAAAAGATCTGGACAGGGGCTTGAGGAGTTTAGAAATGAAACAATACTAATTGCCAAACTGCAGCACAGAAATCTTGTCAGACTCTTGGGTTGTTGTATGGAGCGAGATGAAAAAATGTTAATATATGAGTACATGCCCAATAAAAGTTTGGATTTCTACCTTTTTGGTGCGTGCATGTTTCATTATCATGCTTTTTATGATACTTTTTTATTGTCAATTTTTTTTTTAGCATTAATTTTCTTAGTTGTACTGTTTAAACAGATCAAACAAAGAAAAGGATGTTAGATTGGGGGACACGCATACACATTATTGAAGGGATTGCTCAAGGACTTCTTTATCTTCATCAATATTCAAGGTTTCGGATCATACATAGGGATCTAAAACCCAGTAACATTTTATTGGATAGTGAAATGAATCCAAAAATATCAGATTTTGGGATGGCTCGAATAGTTGGAGACAATGAAACACAAACAAATACACAGCGAATTGTCGGAACTTAGTAAGTATGCAATTTATTTCACACATAATATCTACAAAAAAAAAAAAAAAAAAAATGCTTGAGATACTAAAACTTTTATTATAATGTTTTTACAAACTGATGTGATAGTTCATAATTGATAAAATAATTAAGAGTATTGTATGATTAACAAGTTAGTCACTAAGTAAGTAAATTAACATGTCAAGTTGTTTGCTTAATCATTAAGAAATTATAGGCCGTTACATTAAGTTTATAAGGGGTCTATAATAAAAGTTGTAGTACCTGTAGCAGTACTATATTTGCAATTCTTAGCTAAATTCTCTGAGCGGGCTACTAATAAAGTCGTTTACTAAATTTCGAAATGCAGTGGCTATATGTCTCCCGAATATGCTATGGAAGGTTTGTACTCAATAAAGTCTGATGTGTTTAGCTTTGGAGTATTGCTCCTAGAGATTTTAAGTGGCAAGAAGAATACTGGCTTCTATAACAGTAGTTCACTCAATCTTCTGAGATATGTGAGTTGTTTTTCTACTCTCCCAAATTCCTTATATTTTACATTAGTTTTATAAATTAAAATTGTTCTAGTTTGTAATAAAATTTAGTCTGATTTGGAATGAAACTAGGCTTGGGAGTTGTGGAGAGATGATCGGAGTTTGGACTTGATGGAGCCAACAATAGGATGTCCTTCTTCCACTTCTATTTTGTTGAGATTCATTAACATTGGGCTTCTTTGTGTCCAAGAAAGCCCGACTGATCGACCTACCATGCTTGACGTAGTCTCAATGATTATCAATGAACATGCACCTCTACCTACACCCAAGCAACCTGCTTTTACCAGAGGTCTGAATGTGAACGACACAAATTCAACTATCAACAGTGTAGGAAATTGCTCAATATCCAACCTAACTATTTCCATAACAGAAGCTCGATAAATACTATCTCATACATCAAAGAAAAGATTTCCGGTAGA
This sequence comes from Corylus avellana, assembly GCF_965113065.1. Lineage (NCBI taxonomy): Eukaryota > Viridiplantae > Streptophyta > Magnoliopsida > Fagales > Betulaceae > Corylus > Corylus avellana. Next base: position 17,370,293 of record NC_142491.1, on the reverse strand, counting down.
ACCAACACTTCCATCTTACAGCTAGAATATTGAGTTTCTATATAGGTTTGATAATTTCGTTATCTACATATTTTCCATAGTTGAATGGAATCAAATCAATATAATTTTATTATGGTATTTGTATTGTATTTACCTACCATCTTTTTCTTATAAATAGGGATTATTTGTATTATAAAGATCAATCAAGCAATAAGAGTAAAATGTAGTCCTTATGCCAAACTACCTGAAATCCTTTCTCTTCAATTTTTTTTTTCCTCCTCTTTTCTCCTTAGTTTTCAATTTCATTATGAAATCTTCACATACTAATGGGTGAATGTTTTCCTAAGTAATTCACTCATATTTTTCTTTTCATTTTATAAGAGTATTGGGTATGTTTATTAATGTGTTAGGCCATATAAAATCTATGCTCTATTGTATTGTAGAGACCAATTTGTAACCCAAACTTCCTTCGCGTCAGATTTAACGGTCTTTGCTTGGCAACATGAAGCCCAATCTTTTATCTGATATCTGAAGCCTAATGGGCTGGGTTGCACGTGTGTTTGATCCAATTAAGCCAACAAAGGCGTTTCTCCTTTTCATTTGGATCTGCCCATCTCAACATGCAGCACCGAATTACTGGCCCAAGAGAAAAGCTACAACCCTGAAACCAATAATTATAATAATAATAAACAATTTTTTTTTAATCTAAAAAGATTGGAGGATGACGATCAACATCGGATATCGAATTTTGCAGAGTGCTTTTACAGGGAGAAAAGAAAAGGAAATTGTTAACAGAACAGGAGTTGCAAACAAAAAGCAAAGAGAGAGAGCGAAAAATAGGAAACGATTCATTAATGCCTTTTCAGGGTATATTTTGATTTTAATTTGAAAAAGTATTTAAGATATAAGATAAAATTAATATTTTGTGATTTCGTTTGTTGATTAATATATTTGTTTTAACCATTACAGATAGCTTCTTAGCAAACATGCTTTCTATTGCAAACCCCTAAACTAATGGTGATGGAAGAATCACATAGGGAGGGAGTAGTACACTTGTACCACAACCAAACAATATATATACGTTATTTTTCGCCCTTAAACCTGTTTGCACTGAGAATATATAGGGTGTCCTATATTGTTGTGTCGATGCAGAGAGTATATATGATTGACTAAAAATAGAATAATATTTGTACTTGTACAGTAGGGATGATTACACTCCCCCGGCCCCATTTCACTTTGTGATTAGTCAGTCAGACCATTCCCTGGTTTCGGGGGATTACATGGACCGGCAGAGAGCACTACCTCCATTTACAATAGAGGTACAGTAACTTCATTAATGAAGACAAAAGAGGCTCAACTTTCTCAGGAAAACAGAGAAGAAAATTTTATCCTTTTAATTTTTTTTAATTAAACTTTCTAGATACTCTTTTCCTTTTTTTCAACAATCATCAAGGTGGGAATGGGATAGCCAGCTTCGGGGGGGCTAGTTGCTGCCATCTGTGCCCTCATAATGAGCTATTTTTCTCGATAACTGAAGTAAACAGACACTGAGATTTTACAGTAAAAGAAAACAGAGAAAAAAAGACCCAATGATGCAACAATATTAATAATAATAATAATAAAAAAAAAGAAAAAAAACACAGCAGTCAATAATTACAAACATGTTCAACATACAACCATCCATCTAAATAAATCACAACCATCCATCTGGAGGGTGGACCCCGCCACCTGTCCTTTCATGCTCATCGGACCCAGGTGCCAAGCTCCACCACCCCCTAGCTCCCCCCACATGTTCTGCAGAAACACATGTTCTGCAGAAACCCTACGCTAACTACTACACACTTTATTACAAAAAAAAAAAAAAAACTACAACACACTAACCAGAAAGTTACAACCCCAACTGAAAAAGAAGAGATGAACCAAACAACTATTTAGAGTTAACAAGTACGACGACGTATTATGATTTGACAAAAAGCTTGTCAAATCAGAGCCACCAAAAATCTAAACACAGCTAGATTTCGATGGTGAGCCCGAGAGGAGCTGCTGCTGCTGCTGCTTTCCCGTCATGCCGGTACACCTTCCCACTACCATTTCCTTCACCAACTCCCTTGAACCGTCCCGGGGCGGGCTAAAGCAAACGGGCAAAACTTGTTCCGATTCACACGGAAACCCCATGCTCTCGAAGTGCCTTAACAACTCCCCACCCTGTCAAAAACATTTGTGATCAAATCAAATTCATCAGAACAATTCGTATATATATATATCTCATCGCAGCATGCAGTCTACAACCACTATATATATATATATATATATATATATATATATATATATATATATATTGACACCTGTAGTCTAGCCAAGGATATCTCCCGTATCTTGTGCGAATGGAAAAGTTTCCACGTCTGCTTGTGAGCAGCAAGGTAAAATTTCCACACTGCCCGCGGGTCGGTGAAGTTCACAAATGCGTAGCCTTTATTACACCCCGTGCTGCATGTTTTTATTAGAACTTATAATTTAAAGAAGAGAGATCGACTATTAGAACTTATAATTTAAAGAAGAGAGATCGACAAGACTCAGAAACTAAATGTGTAGGCGGATAATGTAAGCATACCGGAAGTCTATAGGCAAATACACGAAATCAAACGCAGAAACGACGTGTTCTTCAGAGTTTTTAGTGTTCAGTTTTTGATTCTCCAACATGCAATGGTCGTCCAAAAACTCCACCAACATGTTACGTCTTAGGAAACCCAGATGAAAGAAAGTAAGAGAAACAGGAAAAAAGCCGAATCCAATCGAAAAATATTAGTAAATATATACGTACGTGTATTTGCTGGGTATATTTCTGATCATAATGGTCGTCTTTCTTACACCACTCTCCACAGGTAGCACAGAGGAATAGTTTTTCTTCTTAGCCTCGGCGCGAGAAAGTACACCTCTCGCATTTGGATCGTACTTTCTCAAACTCTCAACATTTTTACGACAAAAATTCTCACCCTCGCTACACTTTTCCCACCAAGCACCACCTCGCCCGCCGTAGCACTGATTCCTGTACCTCCTCGGATTCGTCTTCTTGGCCACCATTTTTTGCTCCACGGCGTTCTGCGCGGGATGAGTTTGCTCCGGCGGCGGCGGTGGTTCAGCCACAAAAGAGATTGTCGGTTCGATAACCGACACAAGGTCTTTCTGAGGCGGTGGAAGGAAGAGGGAGGGTTGGGTTGTTGGGAAGCAGATGTTGGTGTAGAAGGTTCGAAGAAAAGGAGCGTGGTAGCAGAGGAATGTCTGTGTCGGTGGCGGAAGATAGTAGGGAAGATCGGGAGAAGAGGTTGTAAGCTGGGGAAATAGCATAGGAATGAACTCGGGTGCGTTTGGGTTCAGACCCCTCTGAGGAACCATTATAGCCATGGTCGCTTGAAATGCTAAAGATTGGACACCCGTTTTTTTCCTTTCTTTCTTTTTTTAGCAATACAAAGGTTGAGAGAGACAGAGAAGAACAAGAAAAACGAGAAATATATAGATAAATATATAATTAAGGGAGTACTGCCGGTCTACATGTGGAAGCCATATCCACCGTACGTGTTCTAGGTTAAAGAAGACCGATTCGAAAGGAGCAAAAAAAAAAAAAAAACAAAAAAAAAGGTTTTAAAGTCCGTCCTTATTGCAGCTTGTTGACGGTCCATGGAAATTTTAAAAAACTCATACAACTCTTTTTTTAAATTAACTTTTTATCCCTTAAAAAGTTTTTTATTTCACTTAAAAATACTTGGCATACAAACAAATCTTATAAAAAAAAAAATTTGCAAAAGTACATCATAATTAAAAATGAGATAAATTTAAATTTTGATAAATCTAATTATATTGTTTGACATTAATTTGTAAAATTTTTTTTATAAAATTTTTTTGTAAGTTTAACATTTTTCTAAAATTATAAAGAATAATCCTGTTATACGCTCTCACTTTCTCTCCCTTATATATAAGTTTATAACTTTTAGAACTGCTATTGGATTAAAATCAATAAAGAGCCATCACAAATTTAATAGTAATCTTAAAAACTATTTATAATTTGATTTGATAAAAGAGTTTTGTTATGAGTTTTTTTTATTCAAATAGTAATAAACAATTATTGATGTGAAAATAAGAGATAGTTGTTTGCCAAACTGTTACAGTGTAGCAATACTCAATTATAATTCCACTCCCTAACCTTATGATTAAACAAAATCTTTGCTTAGAAAAAAAAAAAAAACATTATGTTATATTGAACATAATCTTTTAAGTAAAACTTAAAAACTTTGAATGCTTTTTTTAAAGTACTTTAAATCAGTTCTCGTTGATCATAATTAATAGTCAGTGTAGAAATTAATATCGTACTATAAAAAAGAGTACCTCAAACAAATAGAATAGAGAATAAAACACCATTAATTCCTGTGTTCCTTAGTTAGCCAATTCTTTTACTTTCTTCCTTGAGAAAAAAAAAATACTAACCCCACTCGTTAAAGAGAGGAAAAAAAATATTTATTTAGTCTATAGAATTTGTAGTTGTGTCAACCCGAGTCTTATTATATCAAAAGTATCTTAAAGTTTTAGAAATAAGTTATCTGTTGGAAATGGTTCTTATGGTCAATTTTTTTTTCTTTTTTGAAAGAAATCATATATGTCAATTGTTGATTGGTACATGCATAAGGAGAATTGAGATCCCCAACAATTGAAAAGAAATTGGAGATTCTTCAATTGTTAATCGTGACCTTTCATTTTAAATCTAATGGTCTATAAAATGTCAGTTGCTTTTATATAATTGAGGTATTAAATGATAACTTTTGTTTTATAGAAGTTTAAATAATTTTATAGACCATTAGATTTAAAATGAAGGGCCACGATTAACGATTAGAAAATCTCTAATTTATCTCCAATTAAATTGGATCCTGATCCACATAAGAATCCCATACAATTCAAGTAGACCCATAAAGAGGGCAAGTTGTGGGGCTACTTGCGATGAACCTAGGATGTGAGCTACTTTGTGAAACTGCTGAAATTACGTGCAATTCGAATAATCAATTGTAAAAAATTTTCAATCCTTGACATGTAGTGATTCAATTTATTGTAAAATTATAATTTTATTTTTAAGTTACTAACTTCTTAAAAAAAGAGACAGGATTATGACCATTTTCTAAGTCATCATTTATGCTAGAGGCGGTTTTTAAAGGAAAATAACTTTTTCCATTTCAAATTTTCTCAATTTCTTTCATTTAGTATATTTTGAAGGGTAGTATATTTAGTATACTATTGTCATTAAAACTTTTTTAAAAAAAAAGTGGAAGAAATTTAAAATTGAGAAAATTCTTTTCCGCTTTGAAATGCTAAGTTAAGGCGGCCGCGTAAGGCTTCGAATATTCATTTATTAATTTTTTGAAAGGTGTTTATGGGGTTTTTTTTTAAAAAAAAAAAACATGAAATAGTTTTAAGGTATTTGTTTGTTAATGAAGAAAAAAATAAATGGCAATGGAAAAGGCTTTCTTAAGAAATAAACCTCTTAAAAAGTAGTATTAAAAGACTCTTTAATAAAAAAATAAAAACCTCTAAAAATAACAATATTTTAATTGATGATAAAATTAACATTAATCATCTCATAAAGTCAATATTTCATTACTTTCTTTTACGAGACATAAAAATATTAAAAAAATCAATCCCTGTACTTAAAATATACTATTCAATATTAAAATATTTTTAAAAAATCATTTAAATTTATCGATAAAGGAGAAAGATTTTCTTCGTGAGTAATGATTACGTATGTGCAAGTGTACATAGGCTTAGGACAAGAAGATTACGTTGGTGCAGAGGTATTTAATGTTCAGATCCTGTGCTGCGTGTCTGAAAGGGAAAGATCGCAGAGAGGTCGGGAGACGGCCGAATGTTTCCTTTCTCATTTATGAGACAAGAAGTTGCTTGGCTTTTCTTGGTATTATTTTCACCTTGTCAGAACTTCACCTCCATATGTATCCGGATCCGGATCCGTGCTGCTTCTACATCATTGTATTCGGCTGATTTTCTTCATTACGACAAGATCTAATTATAAGATATCATCAACCACTAAATTTGTTTATTTAGAAAAATAAGAAAAATGTTAAAGTGTTTTTTTAATATTTTAATTATGTTTTTTTAATTGTGATATAATTTTTAAAATTATCAATAAATTAAGAATTAATAATAATAATAATCTTAAATTAAACAATAATTTTAAAGGTCATATTACAGTTGAGAGAACACTAAAAAAATACAAAGAATACGTAACATTTCCTAAAAAATAAAAATAAAAAACTCAAATCCTTTATGGTTCCTTGCCTAAATTTCACATAATTCAGACAAACAATTTCAAAATATAACAATCCTAAATTTGTGTCTTAAGCCTCTCAAACGTCGTGTCAAAAAGATTTAGGTTCGTTTGGTGGAGTTTTTTAGAGGGTATTTTTTTATTTTTTTATTATGATATAATATAAATGTAAAAAGAATTTATGAGTATTTTGTGTTTTAAGTTATTTATTAATACTTTTATTTTTTGCTAAAAGAATATCCTAAAAAATGTTGACAAACGAGCACCCTGAACATCTACCCAAACTACCCGCCCTCCGACATGGGATTACTTGATATACAAAGTTTGAAAGATAAAGTGAACTTACGCAATAAACAAATTAGGTTCTTTTAGAAAAATAAACAAATATAAACATACCTTTAAAGAATTGTTTTCCTCTTACGAAGAAAAATAAAAATAAAAATACTATTTTAGAAAATCTCTATTTCTGTCCCCCGTGATAAATATCAAGCTTGATAGTCTCACTAAGCTTAACAATCTAAATATCTAGTTCACTCAGCATAATTCCCAAGCTAAAAGCCCATTTAATATAAAAACGAAATCACTAAAACAGCCCACCACAATATAGCAATAATAAAAAGAATGTGGAACTTCCCTGTAGCATTTTCCTTCATTTATAAAAAAGAAGAAAAAAAGAAAAGAATGTGGAACTTATCACATGGCAAGCATTCAAGTCTCGCTATAAAATTAACACTCTCCAAAAGGCAAACACAAACAGATATGTATTATTTCTCTCTTTAAAACTCTCCATTCGGTTTCTCGCTCTCAAGCATAAGACTAATTTAATCATCAGAGTGTCCCCAATCCCTTAGGAGACGAACCGACTCCAATGATCACTTTTTGCAAAAACTTCATCGCTAGTCTGGCCGTCTAAAAACTATTAAAACAAAAAATATGAAATTTGATCACAACAATTCAAAATATTTTACTAGCTGAATCAATTCATAACAAGTTTCCTTCAATCGATCATGCATGATATTGCAGATTGGTGGCAATTTGCCAGAAGCAATTTTCAGATGTGCAATTTTTGTGTTTTTATTGATGCATTAAATCATATATTTTGTATCATCCGAATAATAAACAACTTTATTAGATTCATCACTCACAGTTGGCTTTCTCCTATCACCTCCACTCTGCTCTCACTGGACACATTGTTGGGCACCCTTCAATGCCAGTAAAGCAGCTCCATAGGCAGCCTCTGTCTGAATTGCCCTACTCACAGGCAAACCAAGCACTCTCTCGCGTATCTTGGTCCATTTCACATTTTTTGCACCACCTCCAGCCGTGAACACTTCTTCAACTTGGGTTGCTCCAAGATCCTTCAGCAAGCCATACGCCTTTGCCTGTAGATTTTTTATATGATAAAGAGACATCCATGTCACAAGGCTCTAGTTTAAGATTTCAACATGTTTCCTCTTGCCAATTTGCAACAAGTTTTGAACAAATAGGAGTCCTCATACCTCGATACGTGCAATTGATTCTAAAATCCCATGCAAGTACTCAGCATCACTTTCTGGTCGTGGATGTAACCTGCACAAAAATGAGAACAAAATGAATCGTTCTAACTGCAGGAGCTTCATTTATGCACAATTAGATGCATGTGTGCCGGTGTATATAACATCTCAATCCTATATTGAGAAGATGATTAGTTCACATAGAGTTAGTAGATTATAAAAGAACTTATAGGTGTTTAAGTCTCACATTGATTCTTAATAGTGAGACTGAGTTTTATAAGTAATTTTAGAGAGCTCCAGTTGCAATTTAACTAACATATGTGACTAGCAATTGTCCTGAAACGATACAGTATATACTGGCAGGAAAAGGGTAGGAGGGTTGTCTAAGCTTTTCAAAACAGATCAATTTAGTGATATGCCAAACTGAACCAACTCAATTGACAGACCATGGGATATTAATCATCACATTATCAGTTGAAGATTACAGTCCACATAGTGCATTGCTCCGAATGTCTCAAAACCAACACATCTGATTTTATAAAGTAGAAACCTGATAAAGACAACCTCCTAACAGGAACTCCAAGTAAATTAACTTTGCTCATGCATGCCTATCATTATTCTAACTCTTGTAAAATGGCATATAAATACTTGGATGAAGATATAAATCACCTCTAATCCATCACATTCTGGGATGTATATTCTAATATCAAGTCCAAATGGCAAACCTGAAGATATCATTAAAGGGATTATCCAATTAACAAAAAGGAAGAACAGAGGTATTTTCCTCAGCCACAGGTAACAAATCCCCAAGCAACACTCACAATCTCGCCTTCAGCTCTAGCATGGACATACAAAACTTGAACTTTTTTTTGGGTGATATTTTAGATGATAATCACAGATTAGTCGGAAATGACAAACAGGTTGCATTATTGATTTACAAAACTTGAACTTAGGCCCAAAAAGCTTTGATCTCTTTAAACAACTGTCAAACAAACCTATGCCATATAAATAGTTTTTGCTAAGAGACAGTGGTAGAGGCTAGAGCCATGATTTTTCTCTTAGGGGCACCAAACTAGTGAAACAATATCACTAGCAATGAAGTTTAAACATTATATAAAAGAAAAATTCAAATGAGATTCTTTGTATACTAACGGTACCTAGAATTAAAAAAGAGTATACAAAAGTATATATAGTCAACTTGGACATAAATATTATACAAAAAAAAAACATAAAAATTTCACCAAAGTTCCTATAATAGTGGGACCCATAGCTGTTTTAGATAATGGAAATCATTTATCAACACTTTTTAGCTAAAACTTTCAGTTATTTATTTCTCGATATAGATAACTAAATCATTTTTAAGAAAGTCATCTTCCATCTAGTTGTAAAGTCATGTTTTAATGATATCTACGTTGAAGATGCTCACTCTACAGTAGCTGTTGAAGCCAGAAAAGTTAACACAACGCAGTTGAACACAATCCATTCAAATTCATCAAAATAAGAAGAAGAAAATCCACTCAATAAGAACTAGTTTCAAAGAAATATGCCCTTTTTTTTTTCTTTTTAACTTTCATCATAGGCCAATTCAACCAAATACCAAAAATTCAAAAAAAAAATATTCTTTGATATTGTCTCATACAGTTTTCTGGATATATTTCATTCTCACATAACTTTGCTCCATAAAAACATAAAATATTGTTGCCACTTTTGATTTGGCTTCTATGTTGGATTTTATGTCATTCTTTTTCTGTTTCTGTTTTTTTGATAGATCATGGGACTCATAGATACCTTAAAAACAGAATAAAATGATCGACATTTATCTATAATCAGGACATGCAAAGAGTCTTAGAATAATGGTAAAACGGCAACAAGTTGATACATAGAGAAGACCCAGCCAATTTTTCTCTGTCTACTAATTGTTGTAGCGTACTCCCTGGTAACGTTAAACAGAGAAACCTAAGTTCTCACTTTTAAGTCTACCTGCTGTACTTGCTTTACTGCAGACAGAAATCCACAAACCAAAAGACATAGAATGTAGAAATATCAGGGTTGAGATGTCAGTTCTAGTTACATTGTTGTCTTCAGCCAGATTACAACCAAAAGCAAGGTTAGTTATTTCAATATCTGCAAAACAGGGGAGAGAGAGAAAGGACAGAGGAGGGGATGGCAGTTTCCCATCAAACATGACCACACAACATACAACATCTAAATCCTCAAAAAAAAAAAAATGTGTCTCTAGCTAAGTAGCAGATGGCCAAGCTCCAACTAGGTTCCTTAATTTTGTAAATATTTTCAAGGCCTTTCAAGTTGCAATTTATTTTCATAGTACTTACCATGAAGGATGGTGCAGACGCAAAATCAATCCCAACATATTCTACTTTTTTTCAAAACTTGTAACCACGTATATACCTTAATATGCAAATAATAGGGTATGCTTCTGAAAATTAAGATTCAAGCGCATATAAAAAGGATTAATATATAAAAATGAGATTCTATTAGATTTAGAATGACTCTTACAAATTCCATAAAGAAGTTAGGTAGAGATTCATTACCTAGGAGCCATTTTTGGATCTGCCATGGGAAATCTCTCTCCAACCGTTGGCAGAGGGTAGTAGTCTAGTGGAGAGGTTTTCATGGGATTAATCTGTTCACTTAAGTTCTCCAACTGCTCATCAGTAAAAATTTGTCGAAGAACAGCTCCACCGGTATTTGAAGCACCTCCAACAAGCCACTTATCATCCAGACGATGACTATACACCCCATATCGTGCATCCTCGATCCTACTGGTGCTCAGTAATTTGATAGCAAGGGTTGAACCCAAAGAAGTGACCTAAATATCAGCATTACAAACAAAATTCATGAAAATTCAGAGAACAGCTTAATTGCATCAATGTTAAGCAAAAAGTTCCTAGGAAATTTTAGAAATCATCTGGACAGAAAAAAATAAAAAAATAAAAAAACCATAGCACTATGAAATGCAATATCTGCGGTAGGGTGAATTTCACATTTGGCTTCATGCTGAAATAAATGTGACGTCTAAAACATGGAAATGGAAACCCTAACCATGTGTTACAATTTCCTTAATGATTAAATGAGAAAGGTAAGTGTAGCAGATATCTCACAGCTTTCCCTGGTTGTGTTGCACGAGCTGCAAGAAAGGCGGCTATACTATCAGTGGTTCCAGTGCATACAACACAATCTTTTGGAAAACCTGCACAGATGTATTTTATAAACTTGAAATTACATGAAATCTTCCAAAGGAATTTTCTTAAAGAAATGTTTTATCAAAGTTGTCAATTCCCAGCGAATAACAATTCAACTAAGCTTCCAATTGATACCAATGTAGCTACAAATTGTGTCTCAGAAGAAAATTACAACGCATATAGGCTTCATTACGAGACTGCTTAATTGAAAGAAGACATACTATATTGTGTTCTAACGTCCTCTTTTAAAAAGCCAATTGGACTTCCAGGAGCTTTGACAGAAGGCAGAAGTTTAGAATACGGCTGCGAGAGCAACCAGGGTGGATAGGAGTCAAGTCCAGGATCATAGCCTACCTGTGAAAGATAACAACAATCAAAATAGTTTTTCCAACACAAAATTTTGGCAATTGACAAGTGGTAGAGGTAGCAAGTCCTAAATGGAAAGAAATAGTCAAAACTACCTTCAAAGCATTATTGTAATCGGTCACTCCAAGATTTCCATGAAGAAGCCACAACAGCCAATCTGCTTGATGCAACAATGCTGCAGAATCTTTATTTGAATCATAAACATTCCACCAAGAGACGAGCTTGCACAGAGTCGAGGACCCAGCACAAACTGTATGGTTTTCAGGAGCGATAGACTTTACTTTCGGTAAAGCATCAGAACAGCTCTCATTGTAGAGGAAAGGTCTCCACAATGGTTCTCCTGTCGTGCTGCAATACCAAATTCAGAATGCCCTCTTCAAATGCATCTTGACATGGAAAAGGAAAACAAGGCAAACGATAGGGGACAAATCTCAAAGGTACCCACCTGTCTATAATTATAGTAGTTGCAGAAGTCCCATCAATGGAAATGGAAGCAATAAGCTGGCGAAGATGAAATGGAACGTCTTCAAGCAGCAAGAGAAGTGTTGATTTCCAAGAATGTATCCAATCTATTGCGTCTTTGCTCTTTCTAGACATCAGAAACAAAATTCTCAGTTCACCTGGGCAATAAATTTTGTTGCAGTAGTACATATAACCATTACATTCTTCTTGTTGAGCATCATTAAGCACATAAGGTGAGTGTGACATTCCATAAAATTAGTCCCACATTGGTTCATTACTAAGTGAGATTGAGCTTGGAGTGGTTGTACAAATGTAGCTAACATTTTTCATGAGTCGATACTAATGATATGCTTTCCTAGCTCCGTAAGTGAGAGCTAGTTCATGTATGCAATTTCTATGCAAATTTGGTAATGCGCAGACAATTTCTGGAATAAAATCTAACCCAACAATTTATTCATCCAAAAAAAAAAAAAATCTAGCCCAACAATTTACTTAGCCCGCATCACCAAAATTCCAAGACCTTTTTTTTTTTCCATGATAAAAATTCTCTCAAATGTTCAAGACACTACCATGCCCAGTATTATGCAGTCTAGAAATTTAGATTGCTTAAAACACGTTGCATACATTTATAAATAAAAATTCCAAAAGATAAACTATTATTACCTTATATAGCGGATATTCCCTCTTTCCTTCAGCGTGAATTGTCCCTTGCTTATCGATGAGCGCAAATCTTGCACCAGACGTGCCAAAATCCATTCCAAGATAAAGCCGCTCCCCGGCTTGAAGACCCACTTCTGGGTTACCTTCGTGGCTCGCAAAAATCATTGTCTTTGGTCTTGTTTTGCTTGCAATATCACATAACCCACCTCTTGAACTACAATATCCTGTGAAAATTATGCAAATTAAGCGTAGAGTAAACACGTGAAACAGTGAAACTTGTACCTAAAACTCGACTATGTATTACTGTATAATAAACGCCATGGGGAGAGAGAGATGTACCGTGTTTTGGTAATGAGGGCCGGAGGAAGTGGAATGAGGCAGTGGGATGGTGGATTGGGGAAAGCATATTCATTTGAGTGTGTGCTTTGCTCTCTTCCTGGATAGAGGGAGAGGGGTTTGGAAATTCGGTTGGATTAAGCAACTGGAAAATCCACCGGAGAAAGGGAAGAAAAAAAAATGGAAAGGGATAACGTTGCAACGGCGTCGTTTCTTTGGCGCTCTACGAGTTGATAGCATATTTTTTCAAATTATCAATTGTTTTAAAAATTTTATATATTTAATTATTTAATTAACATTTGAACACCTCTCATGTAAAGTATTTTAATTAAAATAAAAGATAAATTAAGGAGTTAATGTTTAAATTATTAATCTTTGATCTAATATATATTTTCGGTGCTGGCTTGATAGCTAACTCGTTTGTCCAAGATATGCAATCATCTGGAGCCTAGGCCCATAAGAAAGGTTTGAAAATTTGTAGGTAAAGTCCACTTAACCCCATCAAACTACCACCTCAATAATAATTTACCCTTCAAACTATTAATTACGATGATTTACCTCTCAAACTATCAAAACAATGACAATGTACCCCCCAATGCTATCAAAATGACGAAATTAACCCTATAAAATTTTCAATAAGACAAAAATACTCTTAAAATTTTGAAAAAAAAAAAAATTAGTATTTTTGTTTTTATTTTAATAAGGGTAATTTCGTCATTTTTTAAAAATTGGGGGTACATTGTCATTGTCTTGGTAGTTTTGAGGGTAAATTATCGCAATTGATAGTTTTGTGAGTAAATTGTTATTAAAGTGATAGTTTGAATTGGTTAATGGACTTTATCCAAAAAATTTATGCTTAGTCTATTATGACCCAAAAAGACATGAATGAGTCATTTTGTGCTCATACTTATTTGGTAAAGTTTCTTTATTGGCCTACAAAGTGTTGGCCCATACAAGCTTAGGGACAAGCTCGAGTGTGCATATTTGGAACAGAGTAACGTTAGAAATTATACTTTTATCTTATCGTTATCTCACTTTATTAATGTGACAGTGTCATTTAGCCCTTAATTTTATTTTTATTTTTTTAAACAATAACTGATCTAATGGCCGATTAACACTATCATGTTAGCACGGTAAGATAAGTGTGATTTTTAGAGATAGAGATCCTAACAATTTTATTGTCTGAATTGCTAGCAATTTAAATAATAATTGTGAAAGGTTTACCTATTCAACAAGTTTTAAACGGTTGGTTCACTTAGTACAACAGGTCAATCTCACATAAACTATTTCATATTTGCTATTCATTTGTGACCAAAAACAAGGCCGAGTGTGTATGATTTTCTTCGTGAGTAATAATTACCTATGTGCGAGGGTATATATATATAGGTCTGTTTGTTAAATGGTTTTCGCAAAGGCAAAGGCAACCCATTATTTTATTTTTTTAATATTTTTTTATTTTTTACATCACATCAATCACTTTTTATTATTATTCAAATAAAAAAATTATTATAAAACAAAATTTTTTTATTTTTTCATATTAAATATTCTTATTTTTTTACTTTTTATTTATTTATTTATTTATTTATTTTTGTTCTTCGCATCAATCAATTTGTACGGTATCAAACCGGAACCGGAACGAAACGGAAACAAAATGGTTTAAAAACCAACCCATAGGAAGATTACGTTGGTGCAGAGGTATTTAATGTTCAGATTCTGTGCAAGGTGAAAGATCGCAGAGAGGTTATACGTAATGTTTCCTTTCTCATTTATGAGACAAGAAGTTGCTTGGCATTTCTTGGTATTATTTTCAACTTGTCAGAATTTTTTTTTTTTTTTTTGTAAGAAACTTGTCAGAATTTCACCTCCATATATGATGGTGCTTTTACATCATTGTATTCGGCTGATTTTCTTCGTTCAGAAGATCTAATTATTACATAATACATATCATCTCCCACTAAATTTGTTTATTCAGAAAAATAAAAAAGATGGACAATGAAATAATACTTTTTGTAGATTTTATACACATGAGGATTTCTGAAATGCTCTTTTCGAAACACTCAAAACCTATTCCCGAGGTTGAATTCTTTTTTTCTTTTTCCCTCCAAAAGCTTGCTTCTCTTCCTTTTCTTCTTCTTTTTTCATCTTTAACCGGAGAAAAAGAAAACCAGAAAAGCTTTGACAACAAGCTTTTGCAACTGTTTCGGACCACAACTGCTGTGGCTTTGTTCATATCTGATATCGAAAACCTGAGAAAAACTACGACCAAGCAGGGATCACACTATGGAACTGGTATTCCTGTTTTGAGTTCTTTGTCCATTTTCGCAGTTTATTTTGGTCTTTTAGTGGGTTTGCTGTATAGGGGATTGGGGTTGTTTTATGCTGCCTATTTGTTATTTGTTATTTGTTGTCTCTCTAGTTGTTGTCTCTGAAGCAAGATAATATTTTTATAACAAAAACAGCGAAGACTTCTAAGGAATAATCTCATGTAATCTATTGCTTAAACAAAAAAAAAAAAAAAAAAATTGCGGTGCAGACTTTAAATAAGGTTTTTAGTATTTTAATTTTTTTTTTCTATTCAATATATTACTTTTTATTTTTAAAAGACACTTTAAACTAAACCTAAGAGTAAGGCCCGATTTAAAAAGAAAGAAAAAGAAAAAGAAAAAAAAAACCAAAACCTAAGAGCCAGTCAAGTGCTAATGTGTATGTATATATATATATATATCTTTGTATGGAAGTTTAAATCTTCCAACAAAATGTAATGTCTTCTTTGACTTATATAATTTTATTTCTTGTTTGTTGATGACAGAAATATACTTTTGTAACAAAAAAAAAACATGGATAGCATTATGGATGATTCCCTTCAAAATATGAATACTCAAATAGATTGGACACCTAAAGTTGATATGGAATTTAATACCCTAGAGGATGCATGGGAGCATTGGGAAAATTATGGAAAGCAAATGGGTTTTGGAGTGAGAAAAAAATTTATAAATAAAAGTAAGTTGGATGGAAAAGTAAAATCGAGAGGATTTGTTTGTTGCAAGAAAGGTGATCAAAGAGTAGACAAGCGGGATCATCTTTACTCTTGTCATCCAAGTGAAATAAAAACTAACTGCCATGCACGGTTGTTTATTTCATTAGTACGAGAGACTGGGAAGTACAAGGTTTATTTTTTTATAACTGAACATAATCATATTCTGCATCTTCAAGAAACTGTTCATATGATGAGGTCGCATCAAAAAATGTTAGAAGTTCAATCATTTGCAATTGATTTGGCACGTGCTTCTGAAATCTCACCTAAGGCAACCCATGCGCTGATGAATAGAGAGGTAGGTGGGAGAGCAAATCTTGGATATACTAAGCTTGATCAAAAAAATTATCTTCGAACAAGACGGCAAAAGAGTTTGATATATGGTGAAGCTGGTTGCTTATTAAGGTACTTTCACGAACAACTTGCTAAAAATCCATCGTTTCAATATGCCGTCCAATCAGATAATGAGGAGCAAATGACTAACATTTTTTGGGTTGATGCTAGAATGATCATTGACTATGCCTATTTTGGTGATGTTATGACGTTGGACACTACATATGGCACGAATAAAGAATTAAGACCCTTAGTTGTTTTTATTGGTTTTAATCACCATAGAGGAGTTGTGATTTTTGGGGCTGCACTTTTATATGATGAAACGACAGAATTATTTAAATGGCTTTTTGAAAATTTCTTAGATGCACATGGAGGTAAAAAGCCTCAAACAATATTTACAGATCAAGAAGCTGCAATGGCAAAGGCATTAACTGAGGTGATGCCAAACATCTTGCATGGATTGTGCACTTGGCACATAATGCAAAATGGCATCAAATATTTGGGGAATTTGATGAAGGATGGTTCTTATTTTTTACGGGACTTTAAATCTTGTATGTTTGAATATGAAGATGAGACTGAATTTGAAAATGCTTGGAAAAAAATGATTCAGATATAATGGTGGGTTAGTTAGTTGGTTGGACTGTATGTACAAATTGAAGACAAAATGGACTAAGTGTCACATGAAGAATGCATTTACTTTGGGAGTGCGGAGTACTCAACTCAATGAAAGCTTGAATGGGGACTTGAAAGCTTACTTAAAATCAAATTTGGGTATAGTGAAATTTTTTCAACATTTTGAGCGGGTGGTAGAGCAAAAGCGGCATAAGGAATTGGAGGCTGAAAATAATGCTCAACAAAAAATGCTCACATTGGGATTGAAGAATTCACTTTTGTTAAAGCATGCGGCACAGATGTATACTCCTGTGATATTTGAAAAAATTCACGATGAATATGACTATGCATCAGCAACGATAATAAAGCATTGTAGTGAGAGTCAGTTTATGCACGAATATATTGTTGCACTTTATGAGAAAGACAAGGAGTATAAAGTAATTTTCAACCGTGACAATAAGATAATCTCATGTAGTTGCATGAAGTTTGAAACATTTGGAATTTTGTGTTGCCATGCTTTGAAAGTTTTTGACTTGCTTGATATTAAGATAATTCCTGATACATACATTTTGAAGAGGTGGACAAGAGAAGCAAAGAGTGGGCATATTTATGTTAAGACCAGAAATGTGGAAGAGGATGTGAATTTAAATATTGCACAACGATATAGAAAATTGTGTCCAAGGGTGGTAAAAGTAGTCGCTGAAGCAGCTGACAATGATGAGGCATATGCTGTTGTAGAGGGAATGTTAGAGGAAATGGAAAAACATGTTCAAGATATAAAAAATTCAAGTACTACTGATAATGAAGCTCACATGTCATTGCCAAATAGCAATGAAACTGCGATTCATACCCCATATGTTGAGAATTTACTTGAAACAGTTAAAGGGATCAAAAAGAAGGAAGGTTGGAAAGGTGGAAAACGATTTAGAAGTTGGGTTGAGAATCAGTCAAAGAATAGCACAAAAATTACAACAAAGAATAATGTTGGGGAAAAGTTCTTTCAGGTAACATTCTACCTTTATAAATTTACATTTATCTCATATGACTTATTAGATTTAATACTATAAGGTACATTAAATTTTCTTTTTACTTACAGGAAATTAATTGTTCTCTTAACATTCAGGATGGTAACTCTAACTCACATGCAAAATGTTATTCTCGTCAGGTGAACATAATTTGAGTTTGTAGCGAAATAGCCTTAAATCATTGTAATTTTCTAATATGTCTAAATGCATTTCATGTTTGTTGTTTTTGTTAATGATATTTTATTTTGTTTTATAATATAGCGAATTGAGCAAGTGCCTTATTCAGTACCAATGATAACATCTAAATAACCATTTGGAGATAGACCTGAAACTGGTTTCATTGAATTTCTACAGGTAAACTTACATCATACTTGAAAAAAAATAATACGTCTCATATTAAGTTGACAAGTTAAGTGCTATGCTTTTTTTAGGTAACTGATGGATTCAATCTTACACCAACACCTCCTGTTGATAGTGCAAATACAAATATGAATCTCAGGAATTTCCTTAGTAAGTAACAAACTTACAAATGAAAAGAAACTTTTTAGTACTTTCTTATTAATTTGAAAATTTACTTTGATTTTGGAAACGTGTTCAGGACATTGATTTTCTATAGTCACTTGGGAAGATTTCAAAGGCCCGCTATGTTGGTGCGAGTTTAAATGGTGACGTTGGTTTTGATTTTTGGGCTTTTGGTGGGTTGGCGTTGTTTAGATGATACTTTTGTGATTAGTGGAATCAATTCAATTTTGAAAATTATGTTATTATTGTATGAAACTTTTTAGCCAATATGACAATTTTTAGTCAATGTTACTATGCAGCATATGATTATCTTAATTTCTAGATTGAGAGCTAAAATTTCAACTAAATGATCGGACCTTGTTAATCTTAGAAGACATTAGAATTTGTAGAAATTGGGATTGATGTTTGTAAAAATTGGGATATTGCTTTTGATGTATTGATATTTGGTTGTATTGAATATTGATGACAGATTTGGTAGTATTGTTGAGTATTTAGTGATCTAGCTCAAGTGCTAGAGTGGCATTTTTCATCCAGGCAAGTGAATCACTCACATGAGCTTGATTTTCATAATCATTCAAGTGAGCTTGAAATTCAAAACTAAGTGGTATTACAACATAACCCTTCAAGGATTTATAGTCCAGGAATTCTCAAATATTTGGAGACAAAGATAAAATCAAAAAACCAACGTATAGCTCAACATTCATCCTGGAATGCAAATTTCTAAAGCAAAATAGAAATCAATATCTTAATTTCATCTCCTGCGAATAGAAATGAATATAATCTGCAAATTCTCATTTTGGCTTAAAAGTTTCAAACAATAGCAACATAATTTCAAAACATTGTATTTTTACATTTTCAAATATTTTTTGAAAAATTTTAGTTATTGAACTAAAAAACAGCAAATCTCCTACATCTTTGCATAATCTGATTTTTGTAACTCCCTTAATGTCCACATCAGGTGACTCCAACTCTTTGAGCTCATTTGTTCCTCCAAAGCCAAAAGTGTTTGATAAAGCTGTTCTAATTGGCATTTTTTTTTAAGAAGTCAATGGTGCAACACCCTGCAATGGAACACAACCATTTAGTCATGATTGCATAGGGTAATTGCTGATATACGTCTAAATGTTAAGAAAGCTAGAATTACGTCTTTTAAGTTGCAGATATTTGAGGAAATTTCCACAAATCCTTTTTCTTTCAAGTAATATAAACCCATGATTGTTTCATTTCCATGCAAAATCCAGTAGAAAAAGATCTGGGAAATAGAGTTGGGCAACAATGAGTTAAGGGTCCCTTGCCACAACACCATAAAAGATGACTACATCATCACCTCTTGCAGGCATCCAAAACCACCAACCAATTCTATCGCAACATAAGCTCACATATACATGAAAACATAGAAGTAGCAAAAAATTCACACATAAACAGTAACGAAAATAGTGTCTGGGTTAGATAGATATTAACAATAAAGAACATACTCAACGCCAGAGATCACAAAGATTACCCACAAACCCATAAAATTTCTCACTCCAAAATCACCTCTTCGGATGAACACCTAACCGGTTGCTTACTTCTCAACCGAAAATTCAAGAGGAAATTAAAAACTCCTCCATTACACCCCTCTTACCACTCATTCGGCCAACACGAGCATCCAAAAAAAAATTCCCATTCCAGAAACAACCCAAGAAAACCTATCCAAACATTAGCAAGACTCTTCCCTTCCCCCATTCGATTAAATAGAAAAAATGCACAAAATTTCAAACTTCACCCATTCGGTTAAAGGAACACCCAAAAACCTTGAAAACTTAACAAGATAAGCGAAAGAAAAACAGAAAATGAGCGCAGAGAGTGATATTTACAACAAAAAATGAGCGAAAGCAGGGGAGAGAAGAAATACCCAAGGCTGGAAAAATTAAACACTTACCTAGCTGATTCCCGTTTGGACACCGAGAAACATAAGGGCCAGAATTGGGCCAAGGTCTACCACACCAGTAGCTTTCCTCCGCACACCGACAGTGGCCAAGCCACATGTGCTTCAATCCGCACCACGATTTTCTGGAGAGGGAGGAGGGAGAGAGGGGACAGAGTGATTTTTGTTTGAAAGACTCAAACAAAACAATGGGCATTTAAATTTTGAATTTCAAATTTGTTTACACATGGCATATTTTAGGCTGTTTGTTGTAATGGACGGCCTAGATTATCACAATTGGGGGCTGGCAATTTTTAAGCCATTGCCGAGGATCCCAATCCCCTAAATTTCACATAATTCAGACAAACAACTTCAAAATATCACAAGCTTAAATTTGTGTCTTAAGCCTCTCAAACGTCATGTCAAAAAGATTTAGGTTCGTTTGGTGGAGTTTTTTAGAGGGTAATTTTAATTATGATATAATATAAATGTAAAAATAATTTATGAGTATTTTGTGTTTTAAGTCATTTATTAATACTTTTTATTTTTTGCTTAAAAATGTTGACAAACGAGCGCCCCCAAACATCTACCCAGGCTACCCTCCCTCCGACATGGGATTACTTGAGCATTGATATACAAAGTTTGAAAGATAAAGTGAACTTATGCAATAAGCAAATTAGGATCTTTTAGAAAAATAAGCACATATAAAAATAACTTTAAAGAATTGTTTTCCTCTGAAGAAGAAAAAAATAAAAACACTGTTGTAAAAAATCTCTATTTCTGTCACCCGATAAATATCAAGCTTGGTAGTCTCACTGGGCTTAACAATCCGAATATCTAATCCACTCAGCATAATGCCCAAGCTAAAAGCCCATTTAATATAAAAAAGAAATCACTAAAACAGTCCGCTATATAGCAATAATTAAAAGAATGTGGAACTATCACATGGCAAGCATTCAAGCCCGGTATAAAATTAACACTCTCTCCAAAAGGCAAACAGATGTATTATTTCTCTCTTTAAAACTCTCTATTCGGTTTCTTGCTCTCAAGCAGAAGACTAATTTAATCATCAGAGTGTACCCGGTCCCTTAGGAGACCAACCAACTCCAATGATCACTTTCTCTGTTTTGGAGAAACTTCATCACTAATCTGGCCATTTGAAAACTATTAAAACAATCAATATGAAATTTGATCACAACAATTCAAAATATTGTACTAGCTGAATCAATTCATAACAAGTTTCCTTCAATCGATCATGCATGATGTTGCAGATTGGTGGCTATTTGCCAGAAGCAATTTTCAGATGTGCAATTTTTGTGTTTTATTGATGCATTAAATCATATATTTTGTATCATCCGAATAATAAACAACTTTATTAGATTCATCACTCACAGTTGGCTTTCTCCTATCACCTCCACTCTGCTCTCACTGGACACCTTGTTGGGCACCCTTCAATGCCAGTAAAGCAGCCTCTGTCTGAATTGCCCGACTCACAGGCAAACCAAGCACTCTCTCGCGTATCTTGGTCCATTTCACATTTTTTGCACCACCTCCAGCGGTGAACACTTCTTCAACTTGGGTTGCTCCAAGATCCTTCAGCAAGCCATAAGCCTTTGCCTGAAGATTACAAGATAAAGAGACATCCATGTCACAAGGCTCTAGTTTAAGATTACAACATGTTTCCTCTTGCCAATTTGCAACAAGTTTTGAACAAATAGGAGTCCTCATACCTCGATACGTTCAATTGATTCTAAAATCCCATGCAAGTACTCAAAATCACTTTCTGGTCGTGGATGTAACCTGCACAAGCTCCAACTAGGTGCCTTAATTTTGTAAATATTTAAAGGCCTTTCAAGTTGCAGTTTATTCTCATATGACTTACCATGAAGGATGGTGCAGTCACAAAATTAATCCCAACATATTCTACTT